>NW_027185712.1:5190787-5201119 GCF_028583685.1 Petaurus breviceps papuanus
AAAGAAAGAAAGAAAGAAAGAAAGAAAGAAAGAAAGAAAGAAAGAAAACAGTTTGCTGATCCCTGAATGGAGAGTATCATAGAATCCCAAAACCTGATATTTAGAAATAACCTCAGTGGCTCTTCTAGTCCAAGTCTTACATGAAAGGAGCCTCCACTATAAGGAACCTGATAATTGGTTTAGATTTTGCTTAAATAAACTAGGGAGAGTACCCTGTTCTACTTTTTGACAGTCCTAATTGTTAGTAAGTTTTGCTTGTTTTTTGTTGTTGTTGTTTTTTTTCCCTGCTCTCTATCCTAAATTTGTCCAATTGTCACTTCTACCCCTTGCTCTAGAATCTATCTTCTGGGGGTAAAAAGAAGAAACCTAATCAATTCCATGATTACTCTTTAAAACTTGAAGCTAGCTATCATTCCTCCCCACTCCCACCCTTTTCTAGTCTTCTCTTCTCCCTGTTACAACAGATTTTCATGTACTTAAGATACTCAACCATTTGGGTGTCCAGCTCTACTCTGGACAACCTGTGAGTAATCTGAGGATAACTCAGCTCTTCCTCTCACTCTCACTGTCCCTCTCCTCTCCAAAGGAAGGTAAATTTTGATGGCTGAAAGGCACCCAGTTAACTTGAGGTTTACTGGCTAAATCCCTTCCTCCCTTCCTTCCTTTCCTCAAAGACCAAACTTTAAACCCATTTCACCTTGGAGCTCATATATTGGACCAAAGCACCACTTAATAGCTATATTTTGGGCCCTCCTGGCTTAAGATGAATGTAAATAGGAACTGTTTCTCTTTGGGCCAGGAACCCTGAATGTCTTCCCCTCACAGTTTGATTTTTATTTTAATTAAGGAGGCCATCCCTTGACTCACTTATTAAATAGGCCTATTCACTGAATGGGTGTTACCACACTCAAAGTGAGAACCTGAAAAGACCTTAGCCTAAAAAGTCAAGGATCTCCACTGGACCCAGAAGGCTCTACAGGAAAATGTGAGTCTGCTGACTCTGCACAGCCCTCCCTCATTCAAATCAAAGTCAACTGCAAGGAATGTCATCATCTCCCTGATGTCATGGTCCTCTTTGAAAATAAAGGACAAACACAATGGTAGTCACCATCTTCAAATGAAGCCAGAGTGGAATAGAACCTATTTCTAGAAGCTTGTTGATATGGTAAATAATAGTGCTGGGCCTGTAGCTTATTCTAAGTTTGATTTCTATCACAGGTATTACCTGTTATTTACCCTGGACAAGTCACACTTTTTTTTATTAGGTAACACATATTTTTATGTCCCAGGTGCTAAGTGCATTACTTTTTTTCCCCTTTTTTCATTTAATCATCACAACATCCCTGTGAGGTGAGTGCTATTGTTATCTCCATTTTATGCCTAAGGAAACTGAGACAAATGAAGGTTCAAGTGACTTGTCCAGGGTCACACAGTTAGTATCTGAGGTCAAATTTGAATTCAGGTCTTCCTGACCCTGGGCCTGGCATTCTATACAGCAGATCACCTAACTTCCACTGGAGCACTGTCTACCTCAGTTTCTTCAAACTGATAATGCATCATCACCAGCAAAAATATCAACAAACATTTATTGAATACCAATTATGGCACAGTGGATATAGTGCCAGGGCTAGGGTCAGGAAGATTCATCTTCCTGTATTAAGATCTGGCTTCAGATATTTAATAGTTGTGTGACCTTGGGCTAGTCACTTAGCCCCATTTGCCTCAATTTCCTAATCTGTAATATGTGCTGGAAAAAGAAACAACAAACTAGTCCAGTATCTTTGGCATGACAACTCCAAGTGGGGTCACAAAGAATCAGACGTGACTAAAATTACTTAACAACAACAAAAACTAAGTCTAGAATCAGCATGGAGATGTGGATAGAGCATCGGCCTAAGAACCAGAAGCCATGGGTTTAAGTCCTGCTTCTGACACATTTTGGCTATGTGACTCTCATCCACTCGCTTACTCTCTAAGTGCTCTAGACAACTCTTAAAGGACTATGAGGTCCTTACCTGCATTAGTAGAAGATGTTTCTTCATCTGGGAATGTTATTATTATATTAACTATATTATATTACTATATTAACAAACTACAAGTTTTGTCCCTATTGCCTTATTTCTGAGTCATTTTCCCACAAGTCAGAACATAATGGACATGATCAGAAAATGACATATTACTGATGATAACTTATGTGCTAGAATTAGTATAAAAAATATGGTCTCAGATAGGTTTGACAAAAGAAAGTGACCAGTAATATGGTGAGAGTAAAAGATACCTAGTGGAAAAGTTGGTGCTAAAATGGTAGCCTGGAAGTAATAAAAGACCCTGAAGTAAGCCCTTTGCATGTTGGGTTTCTCCTCCATGAAGGTTCAGAGAATGTAATTGGTAATAATTGCAATCCATGAAAAAGCATGAAGGGATGACAGTTTGTCTGAGGGGAATATCCACATTGATAAGATCAATGATGCATCAAAATATTAAAGTATTCTGACACCATTGAAAGTAGAAGAGAAAAAAAGGAACAGGAAAGCCTGTAGGAAAGATCAATGACAATTATTAAAATTGGGGCGATGAAGACATGAATAATGATGGTGGACTGTGAATAGAAAGGAAGGGACACCTGGAAGAAACATGACAAAGGACAAATCAAAGTGATTGGATAAATGTTGGAAGAGAGGCATAGGGAAGAATGAAAAATTATTCTAAAATCTAAAGCCTTACTGAATAGGAATATGGACAGAGAAGTCTGAAGGGGAAGTCAGGTTTGAGAAGAAAGAAATAATTAGTTCTATCTTAAACATGTTAATTTGGAGAGGATAGAAGTGATAGTGTAATTCCCAAGTCAAGATACCCAACAACCATTGTATACAGGAAATTGAAATTCACAATGTAACAAAAAGAAGGTATCATCATCGCTGTCATCACCATCAGTCTCTTCATCATCATCATCATTTTACTGATGAGAAAAACTTGATGGTTTTATTTCATTGCCAAGGTAACACAACAAGTTATATATAGAGTAGAAATCAGGCCTATTCTCTAAAGAAGTGAGGTCCCTGTAGGTGGCATGCTAATTCTGATGTAAGAAGAAAACCTTTTAGAAATATTAGAGATGATATTCCAATATTGGTAGGAAATTTGCTTTGATAGCTACTGTTTCCTTCCAATTTTAAGATTCTATGAAGCTATGTTCATTTCCTACTAATTAAAAAGAGCTTCCTGAGATGTTCATTGATGTACCTAGTACCTGACATGTTAAGTGCAACTCTTTAACAGACTGAATAAGAAAATGACTCTCTTTTTTTTTGGAGACTAAGAGGGTAAATTTCCCATGCTGCATAAATTGCTTAGTGCTGGAATAAGTCAGTCATTGAAGGGAAAGGGAAAATAGCATTTGACAGGCTCTGAAAAGCAGTCTTTAGGGACAATTCCCTGTTTATATGCATTTGTGAGGTTCCTAGTGATAATCGTTTGCCTAAAATACTACCAATTGTTTAACAAGGGAATCACCTCTAAAATGCAGACAGTTTAGAGCTTAAATAACTCCCCAGAACTATTCATGAAGTGCTATATTCATTTTATACAGCTTTTATGGGAACCTCATTTCAAAGAAAGTTAAACATCATAATAAAAAAATCCACTTTACAGGCTCAAATCTTTCCTTCCTTTTTCCTTTTTAAGTGCATTTTATGAGGCAACAGAGTCATGTTATCTTAGGGATATATATTTTCATAGAAAATTACCTAATGTAGCAATCTTTCCTTACTAGAATATAGCAATTTGCTTTCCATGACTTGATTTGTCTGTTTCTGCCTGTCAAGCACACAAAGTATACAGGCATGCAGGTACCTATGTGTAAACATGAATATCCATGTACACATACAGACATGTACAAAGACAAATTAATACACAACCATAGAGAGCACTGAGTACTACAGAGCCATCATGGGGAGGTTCACTGTCATTTGAGTTCTTTCTTAGACCATTAATTTTCAGCATCCTAACAGTTATGATCAAGTTGAAGATGCTGTTTGGATGCTGCTCAGGAAAGATATATCCTATGGCATTCTCTCAGACAATACATTTGTTTGTCATTCTGTTACTCAATACAAGTGATGGCTTGCCTGGAGGAGGATAAATGGCTCATATAGTTCTCAATGGTCTAATAGCAGGACCATCTGTTGAAGTCATCAGTGACTTGTTGGTAAGGCTTAGCAGCTGGGAAGACTTCAACTAATCTGCTCTTCTTTTAATCAGGAAGGTATCTATGAAATGAGTGAGAATTATGATGATGGATTCCAGGGGAGTAAAGAAAACATCTTTCCCCCTCTGCTCAGCTTGCAATAATTATTTTTATTCTCTATATTTACTTTCACACCATCAGGTGTCTGTGCTTTTCATTCCAATCATGGGGACTGAATTTAAAGGTATTGGAGATGCATATCATACCATTTCCAGTCCTGACAAATACAAGGTGGCTTATCTCTGATAGTATGATTAATCTACCTCACTTCTTTCTACTTGTCTTCTTCAACTATGTCAACAGTGTGGAGAAAGAAGATGGGGGGGGGGGTGATGGCCAAGGAGTCAGAGGCAACACTTGGTAATTATCCAGGGGAAAATTATCCATGTGAGAATTATTTAGTACCTTTCACAAGTACCTTGAGATCTAGGAAGGCTTCATTTTTCAAGGAAGTCTACTACTTTCCCAAGATCACAGAGTGAAAACACACCCAAAACACAGACTGAATAATCAAGCTTTTGATGTTATGAATTCTAATGTTGCCACTTGATTCCCAGCTTATGTCTCAGGCAACAACATGTAATAAAGTAAACAGTCTCATGAAGTAAAAATGACAAAGCTTCTTGACATTTGTCTCCTCCATTAACTCTGAAACATGTAGCAGTTTTACCTGATGCCGTGTTGCCAACTGGCCTCCATTTTCACTTAAGATGATTCCTAAACGTGCCATTTACTTGAAATTTTAAAGTAGGATTGACACTATCATTAAGGGGATCAGAAAAAGCTCCTTGGAGAGGGTGGATTTTAGTTGCCATATGAAGGAAGCTAGATAGAATGAGGAGGGAGAAAATTTGAGACAGGGACAACTACTAAAGTTCCTGAAGTCTGGAAATGAAATGTCTTATGCAAAGAACAGCAAAGACATAGTCACTGGATCACAAAACCCATGGGAGATTTAAGGTGAAAAATCTTGAAGAGGTAGCAGAGATAGGATTTTGAAGGGCTTTGAACAGTGAGTAGAGGATTGTATATTTGACAATGAAGGAGATTGGGAGACAATGGAGTTTATTTAGTGGGAAGTAAAATGATTAGACTTGCTCTTTAAGATCACTTTAATATTCTGTGTTATTTCTAAAACCATATAATCTAAACTCCTTGAAGGTAGTGATATTATAACTACCATAGCATGGTAGAGTTGTATGAGACCAAAGACAAAATTGCTGCTTGAATGAACTATTTATGAGTATTGCCTTGTATTGAGCTTTTGAGGCACTAAAATACATACATACTTACATATGTACATACATGTGTGTATGTATGTATATAGCTATACATATAATTAAAATTTTTCTAGTCACACACGCCCCATCCTGCTTCATAAAAATGATTTATTAAACCTGAGTTAGACTTTACATTATCCCTACTATATTTCATTTCTTTAGCTATTAGCGTTAAGTAACATAATAGGTAAATCTCTGAAGCTGGATTCTGGAAGACCTAACTACAAATCTGGCCTCAAACATGTTTTCTATGTGATCCTGGGTAAATTACCTAACCTCTCTCTGCCACAGTTTCCTCAAATGTAAAATGGGAATACTAACATTTACCTCACAGGGCTCTCTAATAGTGATTGAGAACATATGGGGGGGGGGAAGTGAGGGGGTGTGTGTGGATGTGTATGTAACAATAAACACCTTTCATTTCTTTGTCTGAAAACTGCCTGTTTAAATCCTTTGACCATTTATCACATGAGGAATGACTTCTATTCTTATTATTTTGGCTCACTTCTCTATATATTTAAGAAATCAGACCATTAACAGAGACACTTGCTATAACTTTTTCCCCTAGTTTTGTTTTCCTTCTAATTTTGATTGTATTTATTTTGTGTTTGCAAAAACTTTTTAAATTAAAAAAAATCAAAATTATCCATTTTGTATCTCATAATGTTCTCTATCTCTAGTTTGGTCATAGATTCTGTCCTCCATAAATTTGACAAGTAAGCTATTCTATATTCCTCAAATGTGTTCATGGTATCACCCTTTATGTTCAAATCACATACTCATTTTGATCATATTTTGGTATATGGTATGAGTTATTGGTCTATACCTTTTTACTGACAAAATATTTTCTTGGTTTCCAATTGGTTTTTGTTAAATAGTGAGTTATTGTCCTAAAAGTTTGGATCTTTGGGTTTGTCAAACACTAAATCACTATGGCCATTTAGTACTGTGCAGTGTGTACCTAATCTATTCCACTGATCCACCATTCCATTTTTTAGCCAATACTAGATTGCTTTGATAATTACTGCTTTACAATACAGTTTGAGATCTGCTAAGCCCCTTGTTATTCTTAATCTTTTGTTCTCCCAGATGAATTTTCTTCTGATTATTTCTAACTCTGTAAAACATTTTTTGCCAGTTTTATTGCTATGACAACAAATGAGTACATTAATTTAGATAGAATTGCCAATTTGATTATATTCGCTTAGCCAACTGATACACAATATTGTTTTCCAGTTGTTTAGATCTGATTTTATTTGTATGAATAGTTTTGTGTTCATATTGTATTCATATAGTTCCTGAATTTGTCTTGGCAGGTAGACTCCCAAGTATTTTTTAAAAGGAATTTCTCTTTCTCTTGCTGTTGGACTTTGCTGGTAATATCTAGAAATGATGATTATTTATTTGGGTTTATTTTATATTCTGCAAATTTGCTAATGGTGTTAATTCTTTCAACTAGTTTTTTATTTGATTCTCTAAGAATAAAAATTCAAACAGTAATCATTGATGGCCCTGGGCCATCTTGGTGAAAGTTCTCTGATTCAATGTACTACAGATCTGGCATAAGTTTTCATCAATGATTAACATGAAGAGACATATGGAACGCTTACATAAGCTACAGACATTAGTGTATGTGATGTCTACATTACATACTCTACACTACAGCTTGTATTCAAAATATCTTGATAAATTTGGACAACAGAGTAAATTAAATAAAATGAAATTTAATTGTAACATGCCTAATCCTAAGCTGAAGCTCAAAAATTGACTGTTCAAGCATTGTTTGGGGGTGGTAAGATATCAGTTTATATGAGAAAAAGGATATATGAGTTCCAGTGGACCAGAAATTGTGTGTTAATTGATAGTATTGGTAAAGACAGAAACTTAAAATAAAATGTAGTCTTTGTTGCTTTAAAAGAAGTCAGCTGACTATGAGAAGTCATATTGTCATGGTCATACCACAGTGCTTGATTTTGGTGAGATACCACAGTTGGAATGTTTTCTTCAATTCTAGATAAACCAATAAATAATCAATACCCAATTTATTAAGTGCCTACTCTGAGCCAGACACTTTGCAAAACAGTGGGGACATAAAGTATAATGCCAAAAATTATATGACTCTTGCCTGTTTTCAGGCATCTGGACCTTTTTTAGAGGAGAGAGAATGAACAAGAATAAATACATGCAAAATAAATATAAAACACATAAAAAGGAGCAAAATTTTCATTTAACATGATATATTGGGGGGACTAGCAGTAGAAAGGATCAGCAAATTCACTTTGAAGAATGTAAAGCTTGAGCTGCATTTTGGGAGAAGTTAGGGATTTTGTAAGGAAGTAAATAATTCTCAAGACAGAGCATGACTAATGCAAAGACACATAGATGAGAGATGGAGTGGCAGATATGAGAAACAGAGACAACTCTAGTTTAGCTATATTTCAGATTGAAGAAGACCAGGAGGTAAAGTTTAATGAGGCTGGTAATATACATTTAGGAAAAATTGTAAAGGGCTTTAAAAGACAAACAGAGGTGATTTCACACTAGAAGGTAAAAGTGCCATTGGGTCTTATTGGGTCTGGAATTGACCCAGTTAGATCTTCACATAAGAAAACATTATTTGGGCTGTTGTAAAGAGGATGGAATGTAATGAGGAGAGACTTGAAGGAAAGAGACAAATTAGAAGGCTGTTTCAATTGTCCAGGTGGCAGGTGATGAGGGTATAAATAAAGGTGGTGCCTGTGTTTTTAGAGAAAACAGATTGGATACCACATTTTAGGAATGATATTTAGAGGTTTTAATGTTTCTAGTGATAGAACTATAGACCCAATGCCACATGAGAATTAAAGGAACTAAATTGGGATATTTAGTCTGGAGAAGAGAATGCCTGAGGGTTAGGAGTGATAGCTTTTTCTCTATATTTAAAGGTATGTTGTTAGGTGTGAGCCTGAATCAGAATTAATTCATTTGTGATGCTGAACTTAAATAAGGGTCTCATCAGTCATTAAATAATTAACAAAAGGATGCCTACATAGACATAGCATAGAAAAAATATATATGTATATACATACCTATACACATATTTATGTGTGTGTATATATGAAGAGAGAGAAATGTGTGTGTATATATGTATAGATGTGTGTATACATACACATACACACAGATATAATATTCTAGCAGTTAATGTATAGATAATCTCCCTCATATATATGGCAAGTTGTGACAACTGGAGATCTTCATGTTAAATAAATCTGAAGGGTTCTTAAGCTTATAAGGCTGGTCACTTATTTTAGGTCTTTTGGTGATAAGAAGCCATGTCAATATGTCCAGAGGTTATTGGGAAATTGCACCAATGGGCACAGAGATTGATCCTCCTCACAACCTTTCATCTAGTCAATCAAACCTCAAGAACACCTGTCCCATGTTTAGGGGGCAGAGTGATCCTAGTAGATGCTGGTCCTATTATAGTTGTACTGTAAAAGAAGGATGAGCTTTTATCCTGAAAAAAACTATGATCAAAAGTAATTCACAGACTCAAAGATATTCAGATATGGAAGAGACTTCAGAAGTCATAGAGTCTAGGCTACACTTGAAAATTAATGTCTTCAGTAACCAATGGTATGCTAGTAAATGGTTAAAAATTTAATAAAAGGGTGGGAGATGTAAAAGGTTGTCATTCTCTTAGGAAAACATTCAAAATAAAAATTATAAAGCTTCAACATCTCCATATACATGAAGAATTCTCCCACCTTTCAAATAATGTTTCATAGATATTGACTTTTGGGAAATAGGAAAATGGGTAGATTCCCAAGCTGGCAAAATATAGAGAGTGATTTGATCTTGCAGTCAGTGTTGACTGCCCCCAAAACATTAACCCCAGTGACTTTCATTTACCCCATTTTAGCCTTTTGTTTTGTGTCTTGAGTGTTTTTTTTCCGTCTTTAAGCATATTTTTAAATGCAATACATAAGAAAGGAGTCTTCAATAATTATCTAATAGTCTCTCATCAGTGAAAAACAAAACAAAACATCTTGATAATTGAAAGCTGTCTGAAAGCATAGGGCAGAAATCTGTGGGAAGAGAAAGGAGAGAAGGAAGATAAATAAAGGATCCGAGAAGGCCCCATCCTAACAAAGTCTCCTTTTGTCATAATTAGGACTGGTTACGTAACCACATGCTTAATCTTCAAATTTGTCTATTGAAGATCTTGATGACCTCGGAATTCATTATATTCATTTCATCAAATTTTAATGCTATGTATAGTACTCTACAAAAATTATTCTTTTAATTCAGAAGACTTGAAAGGCAGGACAGTAAGTACACTGGATGAAACACTAGATTAGTCAAAAAGATGTGGGTTTTAATCCTGGGTCAGACACTCATTAGCTGTGATCTTAGGCAAGTGACTAAATCCACCTCAGCAGGAGTTTCCTTATATACAAAATAAGGCTAGCATCTGTTAACAATTACTTCAAAGGTTTGTGGTTAAGATTATATTACACACACACACACATATATTATGTATGCATGCATACTTAAATGTGTGTATGTACATATATAACAGATCATTTCATGTATACTTACATTTCAAAAATCAAATATATGTGTATAGTATATATGTATATGTATAATTAGATGAGTATATGTGAATTTTATGTAGCATTTCAAGTAATACTAAAATGTCATAAATCAGAATGTACCTTTGTACATGTCTGTGTCTGTCTACCTGTCTATCTACCTGCCTAATCTATCTTTCTATCTTTCTATCTATCTATCTATCTATCTATCTATCTATCTATCTATCTATCT
>NW_027185712.1:5201129-5201408 GCF_028583685.1 Petaurus breviceps papuanus
ATCTATCTATCTATCTATCTATCTATCTATCTATCTATCTATCTATCCATCTATCTGTCTGTCTATCTAATCTATGTATCTATCTACCAATCTAATCTATCTACCTGTCTATCTACCTATCTCTCTACTTACCTATCTAATCAATCTACCTCCTACCTGTCTAATTTATCTTTCTATCTAATCTATGTATCTATTTACCTATCTAATCCATCTATTTATCTATCCATCCATCCATCCATCTATCTATCTATCTATCTATCTATCTATCTATCTATCTAT
>NW_027185712.1:5201418-5201857 GCF_028583685.1 Petaurus breviceps papuanus
TATCTATCTATCTATCTATCTATCTATCTATCTATCTATCTATCTATCATTTTTTGAGGCAGGATTCAAACCCAGTCTTTCTGATTCCAAGTCTAGCATTTCACCTAGTACCTCATGCCATCTTTCAAGTCTTTTGAAGCATAAGCATAATTTTTGCATTGTAGTGTGAAAAGCAGATAATATTGATTTACTGAATATAAGGAATTTTCAGGTCATCAGGATATAGGTTCAGTGGACAAATATAAAGATTAAGATTTTGGTCATGTAACCAGTCCTAGTTATGGAAGAAGATACCTTTGTTAAGATGGTATCTTCTTGAACCTCTGGTCAATGTACATCCATCCATCCATCTATCCATCTATCTATCTGTCTATCATCTGTCTATCTTTCTATCTATCTATCTATCTATCTATCTATCTATCTATCTATCTATCTATCT
>NW_027185712.1:5201867-5202119 GCF_028583685.1 Petaurus breviceps papuanus
TCTATCTATCTATCTATCTATCTATCTATCTATCTATCTATCTATCTGTCTGTCTGTCTGTCTGTCCATCTGTCTATCTTGTTTACTTATTCATCCATCTATCTACTTGTTTACTTATTCATTTGTCATCTATATCTCTCTTTCTTATTATTTTTTCATCTATCATCTACATACTTGTCTACTTATTCATCTATCTATCTGTCTGTCTATCTATCTATCTATCTATCTATCTATCTATCTATCTATCTATCT
>NW_027185712.1:5202129-5214386 GCF_028583685.1 Petaurus breviceps papuanus
TCTATCTATCTATCTATCTATCTATCTATCTATCTATCTATCTATCTATCTATCTATCTATCCCAGTATTGATTATGATTGCTGCCTACTAGATGCCTTTCTCCCCACATCCCCCTTTACATCCCCCTCATTCTTGTCCCTACCCTATTAGCTGCATTAAGTGACTAGATCTCTCTGGGTTTCAATTGTGTCTTCCTCCCTATAGACAGAAGGTTGTGTCAGATTATCTGTTGATATATCTTTTAACTATAAGATATAGGATCGTATAATTTCATTTTTCATTTTTATATAAATTGGATTAGTCTGGGGCTGGTAGTAAAGGGTGATTTCAAACAATAAACCTCAATAAATAATGGATTTACAATTTCACTTTATTAATTTAAATCATGTAGCTTGCCTTTGATATTTGTAGTTCTTAATGAGATATCCATAAAATTTGAGGGAGGGGGGTATAGACATTAATCTATATAAATGTTTCATTATTTTAAATTGACTAACAACATTCTGTCAAGCATATGCTGAGAACTGGCTTGAATTCTTAAAGCCCCAGGCATTATCACTTCAAATTAAATTTGATACTAACATTTTAAAAGAAAGTTATTGGGGCAGCTGCTTAGCAGCTTAGGTGCCACCAGCCCCAGAGCAAGGGGCAAGGGGCACGAATTCAAATCCAGCCTCAGACACCTGACATTAGTTATGTGACCTTGGGTGAGTCATTTAACTCTAATTGACTTGCTGAGACAGAGAAAGAGAGTGAGAGAGAGAGAGAGATAGAGAGAGAGAGAGAGAGAGAGAGAGAGAGAGAGAGAGAGAGAGAGAGAATATCTCTGACTTATAGTAAAACTTCATTCATCATTTATATAGGATCATTATTTATTTTACATCTAGCCCTGTTTATGTTTACAATTGTATATACATTTATATACATGTCTATGAAGACTTCCCAAACAAATCCATAAGATCAATTCATTAAAAGAGAATTTTTCACAACCCCCTCCGACTTGGTGGAGGTGGGAGGTCTGCATCTTTCACATATTGCACAGCATATATACATATACATGTACATGTACCTATACATAAATATATATATATATTTATAAATATATATATCAGTGTATTAATCAGTTGTGTTGCTATTTCTCTATTTTTATTTTTTTTGTCTTAAAAATATCATTGATTATATGGAATGAATTTCTGGGGGAAGGGGAAAGAAGAGGCAGAGGGATACTGAGGAAAACTATGATAATGTAAAAAACAAAAGACATCAATAAAAAACATTAAAAATAAAACTGCTCTTAGTCAACATAAGTACACTGGTCCTAGTTATCATGAGAATATATTTTTATAAAGCTATTCTAGTAGACAGGACTGTCACATCCCCAGGCTGGCCTTCCCTCACAATTAGTCAAATGTAAGCGGAGTTTTGACTAAGTTTAGAATGACAGCAAAGGAAACTGGCTTGTGGGAAATAATGACAGATGGAGTAGCTCTAGTGTGTTTTAAGACCATCCTGTAACAATGAAGTGCTATAGATAAAGTAGAATGAACTTTGGTGTCCATCAGCCACCTGAATTACTGCAGGGTTGCTGGGCAACTAGCGTCTAGTCAGATATGGAAAAATGGTAAATGCCTTCATGATTATGTAAGTAGATCACTAGGCTAAGAATCAATTTGTGACCATCACATTTCCCTAGAAGGAATTTCTAAATATAGTATGGGGCGGAGCTGGTTTGCAGAGAATAAAGAACAAGCTAATGAAAAGCAGGCAGGAAAATATTTGTATTCCAAATATTTTACTAACTATCTACTCATATTATTCCATTTGTCTAGAATGTTCTCTTACATCTAACCCATAGAAATCATGTCCGTCCTTCAAGAGTTAGTTCACAATTAGCCAGCAGTGATCACTCTACTCCTTCTTCTGAGCTTCCACGCTAGTTTTACACTTTTAATTTTATTGTTGATTATATTTAGTCACGTGAGTGCCATCTCTCCTTCTAGTCCAGAAACTTCGTGAGAGGTGAACTGATCGATATATACTTATATGAGGAAGTAGGAGGAGAGCCCTGCTCCTTTGATCACGAGGGAAAGTTTTAGTGAAAGATTTAGCTAGGCAAATCTTGAGCCCAGGGTCAAGTTAGCAAATTAAATATAAAGGGAAATAGAGGTTAAATAAAATTGAGCAGATATTTATTAAATGTTTTGTTTATATAAGGCACTGTTTAGGATAAAAGGATCCAGTAGACATAATCACAGGATCTTATACATAATGTTGGAAACTACCTCAGATGTCTCATTTTATGGATGATGAAACTAAAGACCAGAAAGAGGAAGTGACTTTTCTCAGGTAATTAATGTAGTAAGAGACTGAGCCTGGATTTGGACCCTGGTCCTCTGAATACATGTATAGGACTCTTTCCATTGTATCTCAATGCCCCCTGCCATCTCTGCCTTCGAGAAACTCATAATTTAGGAAGGAAATGAATAACAATCAGTAGAGATTCTAGAAGATGGAGAAGAGATAGAAAGATCATAAATAAGATGTATAAACCCCAAAGCACTACTCATTGGCTATATTTAGCAGGGATAATACTTAGCAGGATATTTAGCAGGAGCTTAAGGCCTCCTGATGGTATAACTACATTAGAATATAAAGAGAAATGGATAATTGTAATGATGATCTTGAGTCATCAGGAGAAGGTAAGATTTTTATCCATTTGTTCTGATTATAAAGGTCTGGAATTATCTACTACATTTTTAAAAATGGTCTGTAAAGAGGTAGATTTTATTCATATTTAGAACTATGGTTGTGTTTATATTATATAATTAATTTTGGAAAGATTTGTCATATGGAAAAATCTCTTCTACATTACATTTCAAGTTATTTAAATGAGATGGAAGTTTACATTTAATGCATGTGTACATGTATCTGGTATGCATATATGGTACATGTACATAGAGATACACATGTATATGTTGACATATGTACATATATACCTATAGAGAATTTCATATAATCTTAATATTTTATAAATAATATATATAAATATCTAATAGATATGTATATATTATATATGCAAATATATAATATATAAATATGTGTGTATATATGTATACATACATATGTATATATATTGTGTGTGTGTGTGGAGAAAGGGGGGGGGATAAGGATAATTAGCCTAGAAAAGAAAAAGAAGACTTGGGAATGATGTGTAATATCATTCTTCAAATATTTTATGTGATGTTATTACAGGAGGACCTGTAATATATAGACCATTTATTGGTGTCTGTACTTATTCCTCTCCTTGGTTTTCAAAACTTTCTATTCTTTTGATAGTACATGAACTCGAATTTATAGGTCAACGGTTGAAAAATGCATCTGCTCTTAAGAAAATAAGCATATTCATATTCGTTTTTTTCCTAGTCCTTCAAGATTGACCATTTTCAATGATATTTCACATTTCATCATTCAAAGTAAGTAATCAAAAATGCTTTACTAAGGTTATTTTTTGTTCTCTAGGTTGCAGATTGTCCAAGATTCATGACATACTGTACTGTGCTTGACAAAGAAAAGTACCCTCCTTTTTACTGTCTTAAGGGCTTTGGATATACCATTTATTCCCTCTGCCTAGAATTACCTCATTCCTTATCCACTACTCAATCACTGCTGAAATCCTACTACTCATCATTCAAACATCTAGTCAAATATTACCTACAAGATGAAAGCTATCTTGCCTTCTTCAGTCAGAAGTGATTTTCCTCCCTCAGAAATAGTCTGGTATTTTTTCCAAACTTTTTTTTCTTCTTTTGGAACTTACCATAGAAAATCTTATATTATAGGTATGTGTGCATGTCATTGCACCTAGCAGAATGCAGCTCCTCAAGTTCAGAGACCATAGAATATTCAATTTAACAGATATCCACGAAGCACCTACATTGTGTAAAGCACTGTGCTAAGAAACATGCAAAGAAAGACAAAAACAAAATTGTTGTTTCCTTCAAAAATGTTATATTATTTCATTTATATTGTTATTAAAACCCTATGCCTGTAAGAATAGAAATTTTCACATATTTAGCATTAAATATGTATATATTTAGACAAGCACGTCTATTTATATAAATGAATGAATGTTGCATGTTATATAAAGAGCTTTAGTCTAAGAGACAAAAGTCCAAGCCTTTATTCCTATCTCTACTACTAATGAACTATATGATCTTGGTCAAGTCATTTTTTTCTCTCTGAGTCTGAGTTACCCCTTATATGTAAATTAAAAAAAAAGTTCAGACTAGCTGTTCTCTAAGATGACTTCTTATGATTTAAGATCACATTTTGTGATTCTGGATGACTTTGGGAGCTTAATTTCAATAAATACCCATCTCAAGTCAATCTGTATATTCAACCTGCATATATACCTATGTGCAAAAGAAAAGTTAATCAATTAACTACTGGACATTATAACCTCTCTGCAGAAAAGGAGAAAAGTCAGGAACATAGCCCTTCCAACTTCCTCCTTTGACTTTGCCTGTAGGCGAGATTTCCCACTGCAGAGAAGATCTTAAATAATGTCTCCACACCTATTGTCTTGTGTATTTTGAAAAGCTACAGTGTCATTTTTGTTTTATCACTCCATCTAGTCACGGTGATCCCAACTTGTCCATATCTTAATATGCAAACTTTGTGAGTTGGTCAAAAAGGGGGGACAGAGAAGGAATCCATTTGGGAATCAGTCTTCTGGAGATGCACCTCACTGTATTTAACTAATCTAGTCCTTAGACAACACTCATCATGTCTGTAACAGGGTCCTCCTCTTGCTGCATTTTTAGCTTTCTAGGGCCTGCCTGTACTAGAGTCGTAGCTTTTAAGAACTCAGTATCATCTCCACACAAAGATATCACAAGAGGACATCAGTAAAAATTGCTTCCATACAAGATAACAGTTTACAAATTGCTTTACAAGTATTATCCTATTTCATCTTCACAACAATCTTGGGAGGTAAGTACTGTTATCACCAGATAAGGAAACTGAGATGATGAGTTAAATGCCCTGCACAAAGTTACTCAACTAGTTAAGTATCTGTGGCTGAATTTGAACTTAAGTCTTTAGTAATCACAATCTACTGCTCTATCCAATGCACCACCTAGCTGCTTAATAAAATACAGGCCTTTTTCTATATGGTGTTGGATTTATTAGTGTACTTAACCTTTACCTCAAAGTTAAATATAAAATATCTGTTGCAATAAAGCCCTGCAGACATGAAAAAGTTAGTGAAATGATTTTGGAATTCATATGTAGAGAAGGGAAAAAAACATATCTAGGACACTTCTGATTAGAGAATAAGCATCCTCCCAAGAGATTCCTACATCTTCCATTTTCTACACTCTCCTTCTGAATTATTTCAAAGGTATTACTTCTGCATGAGTCCCTTCTCACATAGGAAAGTATGAAGTATGTGCTGACAATAAGATTGTTAAAGAAACAGATAGAATGAGAAAAAGGGGTATCTGCGTTTCAGGGGTTCTTGATCAGGCCAAAAAGAAAGTCATCTTCCATATATCTATTTAATAATATAAATGCATTTCAATGTAATCTGGATAAGACTCAGTAACCTGGACAATTAAAACACCTTTTGGGGATCTGTATTCTCTTTTTGCCAGAAGGATATTTATGGTCGGGTGCTATGAAATCCCTTTTCACTTCAGACCTCTCTGGTTGAAAATCTTTTTAAAATGTGCAAATCTATCTTTCTTCCTTAGAAACTACAGTCCAGTGAACACAACTGAAATTGTCTTTAGAGACTGAACATTTTGCAGAGTCTCAGGATTTTTATTCAGAACATCAGTGATCCTTGTTTGGAGTTTATCTGCTTCGTGCTCTGGAGGCCTAGTGCGCAGTCATAGAAGGTTATAGACAACTTTTTTTTCCCATGTTTACTGTTATAGCCTACACCTATTTAAAAGTACAAGAGGGAAGTCATGTAACCTAAAACTAAGAAATACTGTGATTCAAATGGCACCTTCCCCAGTTTTGCTGGAAAGCTAGTGGAGAAATATATCTTTGTGGATATGGAGCAAGGAGGATCTTATGAGAACTGGTACCTTGAGTTGAGAGTTTTTTATTAGGGAGATTTAGGATTGGAAGACCTGAATTTGTGTTGCAACTCTGCTGCTTACTTCCTATATGATCTTGATGAAGTCACAACCTCCCTGAGCTTCAGTTTCCTTATTTGTAAAAAGAGGTAATTTGGAATAAAAGATCCTATAGGTCTTTTCTACTTCTAAAAACTATAATTCACTGAACTCTTCTTGGAAATGTGGTGAGGATGACACAGTTGGTTTTGTATCATTAAGTTAACAAGCATTTATTAAATACATACTATGTGCTGCCACAATGCTGAGTTCTGGGCAGATAAATAAGCCAAAGGAAAAGACAATCCCCCTTCTTTGTGGAACATAAAATATATTCTTTTAATTTCTCCTATTATGAGAGAAATCCAAGAAAAGAATATTTTCTAATAAGACTTTATACTTTCCCACTTTTGAAAGGTCTGCATTGTAATGATCATTTCCCAGGAGAATTTCTCTCCAATAACATATGATACTTCAGAACAGGGTGTCTCTCTCTCTCTCCTACTTTGGGCTTTGCATATGACTAAAATGTCAACTTTTAAAATAAAAGTCCTTCTGAAAGAGCTTACTTCCAATGGGGGAAGATGAGTAAGAGGACTGAAAAGAGTGTAGCTGGGGGAAAAAGGTACCCACAAGCTTAAGGGGGTAGGGTGGGGTCAGGATAGGATAAGGACATGATGTCTATATCTAGAGAATGAGGGATCATTGGTCTGCATCTTTCTCAAAAATAAAGGTTTTGGGAACAACTCAACAATGAGAGAAGAGGGTTGCAGGAGTAAAGTCATGTAATGCTAGTGTAACAGTGTCTACTCTAGCCCCTACAGCCTGAGAATCAGGGGTTTTTCATTTTACTTTTCCTCCAGTATTATCTAACACACCTGAGGTTTGGGGGATTTCAGGTCTCTTGGTAATTTGCTCTAGATTCCATCAATTGTGTTCCTTCAATTTTATGACATCCCATTAACCCCAGTTTCCTTTAACCATTTAATAGATTAGCTTCTACAAAGAAATTTTTACTTCAAATATCAAGCAAAAAAATCCACCCTATGAGGTGCAGGTGGTGGTGAGGAGGGTGATATAATCCCCTATCACCTCAATCTATGGAAGCTTCACTCAATTCCTACATAGCCCAATCCTACCAAATTCCAAGTTCAAACGCCCTCTGACCTCAAACCCTGTGTACTTTGGCTTCTCAAATCTTCCATACTGGGCTAGTATCAACATCCAGCATGAAATCCTACCTCCAAGGTCATCAGTGAGTATAGTGCTGGACTCCTGGACTCCACCACCTACACCAAAAACTGAAAAGAATAAGCAAAACCCCCAAACCCTCAATTCTATTTCTTATGCTGGTGCTAGTAGTTTTAAAAACACAGCGTATTGTTGCTATACAACCAATGGTTGTCAGCTCCCTCCCACAAGGAAAGGGCATGAAGAATATTTTTTTGCCAGAAGCAGGTCCCACTTAATTATACCATCTTAGATGACCTGGGCATGTGTCAAAGTCTATTTACAGCAGGTTATTGTTTTTCTATTTCCAAATTGAGTAACTGCAAACCTTTGTTTCCCCAAAAGGGAAGGATGTTTGGCAATGGAGAGAGTCTAGTGTTCTGGAGGAAGAAATTGGATCTCAGGCACCTCTGTTTTATTATCTCAGATGTTACCAGAAGGAATGTCCAAATTACCTAGGACATTAGAAATTTCTATATATGAGGGGTTCCAGAGAAAATTCAGGATGGGCTTAAGGCAGAACAATTACATTTAGACCCAGGAAGAGAATTAGTCAAATTTCTAGGTGATAATGCCTGTTGGTTAGAACTGCCTGCAGAGAGGTCTGGATAAACATGGCTCTGAAAAGGTTGTTCTGGGGTCAGATATTTTCCAAATCGGGAGAGATTCTTAAGCAAGAAACAAGAACTTTGCAAAAGAGAAGGAAGAGGTCCAGGTGCTAGAGCTGGATATGTCATGGCCATAGCACATACTACACATATTTCATGTATATGTGTTTGTATGAAGTGACACCTTCTACTCAAATTATTTTTTTTAATTTCACTTAATAAGGAGTTTTAATTAGAAGTAAAGAAAAAAAGAGTCAGTGAATTGAGTTACATTTGGTTAGTCATGTTCACAATTAAAATTAATTGATAAATTATGTCCTATGAATTAACATTTTTAGCAAATCTGCTGGGGGGAAAGGTATGCATTTTGGGGAGCTCATTTAAAGGTTCATTTAAGAAACTGATTATACAGATGTCAATATAGCTGAAATTATACAGTATCAGGATTAGAAGACCAAGGTTTGTGGGGTCTTCTGATACCTAGCTTTGTTACATACACGAGTTATTTTCCTTCTCAGTGTTCATCTGTAAAATGAGGAAGGTACTTTAAACTTCCTTTCATTCTATCTCTTGTCTTTCAATCTCTTTTTCTCTTTATATATTTGCATGCAAAACTATATCTACATAGGCATATATACACACAAATACACACGTTTGTTTAATATAGTATTACATACAGTATAAGCCACAGCAATGACTCTAAAGCACAGTTTCAATGGTTTTTGCTTATGAGCAGGCAAGAAGCTAGATTTCTTGTTTTTAGATTATTCATTTCTGAATTATTTGAGTTAACAAACACAGAAAAAAAAACTTTTAAATAAGTTAGTGGATTCTTGTCAGCAACATTTGAAGAAAACTAAAGTTTTAAGTCAATGTGAAAGAAAACTGCCATTCTCCAGCCTCCAATCTTCATTCTTCTTGTTTTCCGTTTGCAATATTGCTTTTGACATGTCATATTGTGTAGTGTCAAGCATGCCACACAGTGTGAGAAAAGTAGACATAATCAAGACAATATGATGTGAAGTGGCTGCAAGGTGATTTGTCAGCTAAAATATTTCCAAAGAGCCTGGCTTTCTTCAACCCCTTACTTGTCCTTCTGCAAACTCAAGCATCTATGATCTTTGCACAGTATTTAAAAATGCTTAATGAAATGCTTATTGAATTCCTTGACAGCAAAATGCCATTTCATTGACTGAAAATTTAAACCTTCAAAGTATGTATGTATATAATGTGTGGCAGATAAGCAACTTAATCTCCAAGGGAAGATTTATGCTTGATACAAGAAAAGAATTACTGATAATAACAACTGACCCAAAGTTCAGTAGGGTACCTTGAATACCTATTGTATGGCAGTAATCATTTCCCTTTACCAGAAACTTTCAATTAGATTTACTGACCACTTATGAACTAAACACATTGTATATAGAAAATTTAATTAAAGTAGGGATATGGACTGTGTGACCTCTGACATCCTGCCAATTGCTGTTCTTTCACAGTCAAATTAGGAAATCTATTCCATTTTAATGATCTTAGGATTCCTGTCATACTACAGTAGAAATAGCACTGGCTCTATAAACAAAAGAGCTGAATTCAAATCCTCCCTGATACTACTTGTAGGACCTTGAACAAGTAATGAAAATATACTGGTTTCTACATATATCAAATGTAGGGGTTAAATTAGTTGATCGCTGAAGTTCCTTCCAATCCTAGATCTATGACCCTGTGATCCTTAGAAGTCTGCTAAGGGGTAGACCCTTTCATCAGGTACATTCTATGTTTTTTTTTTTCCTTCCTCTGAGGGAACACAGGGTACCAATGATAATAACATCAGGGTCTGCCTGCAAACCTTGTACATTCTCTAGGTATGCTTATGAATAGATTACAGATATTTGGTATTTTAAAAAATTACTTTTTCAAATGAGGTAAACTTACTTTGCACAGAACATTTTAAAGTTTTGAAATCCATTACCCCCAAGAAGTTGCCAGAGCTGGGGATAGAGAAGGGAAAACAAACAAATAAATAAAGATGTGGACATATGTATGTATACACATATGTAAATGGTTGGTATATGCAGAGAGATAATATATCTCTGTAAAAGTAATACTTGAAAAAGATGTTAGAGATTAATCAGTCCAAATATTTATTTTCCTCAACTGAGAAAGCTGAGACACATCTTATAGCATCTATTTATCTACATCTATCTGAATTTACAAAGATTTTAATAAATGTTTGGACAAAAAAACCCTATGTGGTAATCTTTGTAAGGTTCAGGGTTCATACCTAGAGCATTACAACTGACATTAAAGAAGACAATAAAGCCTTGGTGTTTCATTAGGTAGTGGAAAGAAGTTGATTTGGCTCCAAGAACATATTTGATAGTGTGCAGATTCTGCTCTTTAACATGACAAAAACATACATTATGAGATCAAAGGGCCCTTAGAGTCCAACTAGTTTAACACCATTATTTTACAGATGAAAAAATTTACACCCAGAGAGCTGAGGTCCCATTTCCAAGGTCAAAACAAATAATAGTTGAACCCAGCACCTCCAGTTTAATATCTATCTAGTAAGATTTAGAGTGCAATATGTCAAGATTCTTGCTGTAAACTGAACATGGTCTATTCACTTAACCTCTCTTGGCCTCAGTTTCCTCATCTTAAAAAAAAGTGTTCGGAACGATTGATCTTTAGGATCCTTTCTGAGTCCCAGTATTAGGGTGCTTATTTTCTTCCAAAGAGACAAAATCTTGGACTGAATGGACCTGGGAATTTTACAATGTTGTCTAGTATCCAAATATTCATTTCAGCTTAAACAATCTTTATTGAACTTCATTTCCCAAAGTTCTCCTTAATCTTTCTGCTTCCCCAGTCAGTGCAAAGTCAAGTATTTATCCTCCCAAAATTATCTTCCTTCTATACTCCCACAAACACCCCAGGGGTAAAACACAAGTACAAGTCATTTCTCTGAGCCCTAGAAAATGGTCTACCAGAGGGGGAAAAATACTTTTATGTATGAACAGTCATTCTTCCAGAAAACTCATCTTATTTTTGTGACTAAGCTATGTTCTAGTATTATTTTGTCCTCAGGAAACCTTATGACTGCCACGCTTGGGTTCTCTGTTCTGTTTTGAGAATCTATAGAGCAAGCCATATATATATATGTGTGTGTGTGTATACATATATATATATATATATATATAAAGATACACTTATCATTTTTCTTTCTCAATAGCATGATGTTCACTAACTCCAGCACTGATTACAACTCTTACCTGAAGTCTCCCATAAAGTGTCATTTTAACATATTTCTACTCTTTCTGAATTCTTATAGCAATATTCCTCCCTATATAATTTATTCTAGAACCCAGTTATTTACCAGGCTGTCATACAAAATTTTTTTCTGATCTAATTGCCTTATAAATTCCTTGAAGGTAGAGATCATTTGTTATATACACTGTGGGATTAATACTCTATCTTCTGTCAAAAGACCTGGGTACAAAATTAGATCTTAAACTACCTAAAAGTTTAGGTGAATCTTTTTTTTTACCTGTCTGTGTTTCAGCTTCATCACATGTAAGATGAGGGGGCTCAAACAGAAGAACTCTAAGATCTCTTCTTCAAGCTCTAAATCTAATGTTCTTTCGATATTATACTTATTTTCTGTTTCCCACAACACCAAATTATGCTATAAATATATTAAGTATTTATAAAAAAAACAATCATAGAGCATTAGAGCTAGATGGGCTCTTAGGTGTCACTGAATCCTATTCCCTAATTTTAAATAAGAAAAAAAAGATAAAGCTCCCCCAAATTAAGACAAATGAGGAATTCTTCACCACCACCACAAAACCACCTCACTACGTATCTGTCAAAATCCCAGATAGGGTTTTAGAGGAAGTAAAAATGAAACTCAACAGAACAAAGTTGGAAAATTCAGTAGAAGTAGACCAATTATTCATAGAAGAAATCAGTGCTGGAGGTCATACAACTGGGAGGGCATAGAAGGATAAATACGCAAAGCTACCAAAGGCATGGGAAAAATATCTTGAATATCATTACTAACCCCAATACTCAAAACCATGATCAAGAAAATCAATAATACACTTAACTTCATATAGATAGATATAGATATGTGTGTGTGTGTGTATTTTTTTCCCTGAAAATAATCTACACATTCCAGGAAGAAGTTGGCATGCAGAAGAGCACTGACACCTTGAATATGTCCCTGTTCTCTCTCTCTCTCTCTCTCTCTCTCTCTCTCTCTCTCTCTCTCTCTCTCTCTCTCTCTCTCTC
>NW_027185712.1:5214396-5229448 GCF_028583685.1 Petaurus breviceps papuanus
CTCACACACACACACACACACACACACACCAGGAGAGCTCATTCACTCTGTGTATTATTTAGTATTTTCTAATTTGTATAATTTTTCAAATTTCTCTTTTACTATCAGCCTTGATAAATGGGCTTATTTGATATCTGTTATGTGCGATAATCATTTTTAACAGACATTTGGTGGGAAGGAAGGGAGTCAAGTCTTTAATTTATACCTATGATCATTGCGACCCCATTAAAGGGATAATGTCCATGAGTAAATTTGAACCTATACATTATTTCCCCTAGATTAGAAATAAGGTGGACAGTTGATAGATGAAATTCTATTAGAGTAATCCCTCTCTGAGTAGTACCAAGTGCCACCATTATGGCCCCCACCTGCAAGAAATTAAGTCTTTTCTTGAAGAAGGGTGGGCTGAGGAAACTCTAGAGATATCCAGTAATGCCTTCCTGAAAGACACATATAGACAGAATCATGTGGATAAACACAGCCTGTATGGGCAACACAAGCCTACATTATAAACCACAATAGGAAAAAAAGTGTTTAATGACATTTCTGGTCATTAATATCATAGGAGGCATAACAGAGGGAGGATTTTGCACCACAAACTGTTACCCACTATCATTCAGGATATAGAAGATGAAACTTAATTTTAAGAGGTATTCCCTAGAGATGATGAGGTTCCCTCAAATCTTCCTCTCTGCTATGCCATGTTACTTATTGCCTCGAGGCCTAGAACATGTAATATAAATATACTCATACACATAGGTATGTATATATATATACATATATATATATCCTTATACATATACGCATATGTGTGTGTATGTGTGTGTGCAATGAAGAAGATGGGCTGCTCAAATGTTATGGGTAAGAGATAATCAATGGATACTTAGCATGTCCCATTGGAGAGGCTGAGATAATAAGAGAAGGTGAGGTGGGCTCCCAGTATGTTTGATAGCATGCTATTACAAATTTCTACATGTCTTAGAGAAGCCATTTATTATGGGCAGAGGCAGACATGAAAGAATCATGATCTTCATTTTTGTAGGGAATATTCACTTCATACTGTCAGAGATCAGAAGAAAGTGAACTTGATGAGAACAATACTAATGAAAGGAAGCTTCCTGAAAGAACTTGAGTTCACATTGAAGACTAGGTAAAATTTGGGAAAAGTTGATGAATAAAACAATTTAGAATTTAACATATGACAATTTATGCATTTGCTTATTTATTTTAGTCTTAAAGTATATAGTCGATAAAATTCAAGAGACATTAATCAAATACCCACTTGGTGTAAAAGTACTAAATGATGACTGCTAAGGTAGGTGCTGAATTTATATAAGAACTGGTATATATATTTGCTTTCATAGAGGCTACCATGTAGTGACTCTAGTATATGAGCAGGGGTCTAAAAATGGAAATAAGAAAAAATCCAAGATTGGGAAATGAAAAGGAAGATTAATGTGTACTTATAAGGAGGAAATAATTTATCCTGAAAAAGTCTACATTATAATCAAATTATTCATCTTAAAACCTGTGTACATTATTAAGGGAATTACTAGTAGAAGTGACAAAAATATAAATGTTCCAATTCTTGAAAACATTGTCAATAAAATTCGGCAATTTTAAAGACAAAGAATAATAGTACCAACTATTCAGGCAGCAATGAATGCTGAGCCAATTAACTTTTACAAAGCTAGCTGAGATGCTTTGATGAAAATGCTGCTGAAATATCAACCTCTTATTATTCATAGTGAAAGGAAGTCTTTTGAATGAATTGCACTGGCATCTGGGGGAGAAGGGAGGTACCTGAAATACAGGAATTGGAGGACTGATTGGCTTCTAATACCTAGTTTTCTTTTATATGGAAACAAGGGAGATGTCTGTCTTTTTATGCCCAGGTAAGTCACTGCACAGTATTTCTTTCTGCCTGGCAGTAGACTTCCAAAGTTCTTGTTACTGAACTAAGATCATTGTGCCTGAACTTCAATTTGACACATCTCCATTTTTTTTTCCAGCTTAACCCAAATTACAGTCAATTGAGTCAAACATTTCAAGAAGTAATTCCTACAGTGTGAGAATATGAAGGAGGTGGCAGAATGGAGATCAAGGGAGAGAAAGGAGAAAAAAAAAGACCTCAAATATTCATAGATACTTTTATGGACACACCAGTTGTAAGGTATTGTAGCAATCACTAATACCATATCAGACTTAATGGCCAGGTTATAACCCTGGGCCTTAGATCACAGGGTCCTGTATTTAGAATAAACTGGGGTTCATTGTAAATCTGAAAGGCAAAATCTGTGTCCCACAGCTCTGACAATCTAGGTACAGTTAGAGCTTCAGCACAATCCAGAGTTTGTTAGGACTTTAAACAGCAGTAGTCAACCTTGTTTTTCTGTGTGCTGCTGTTTGTCAGCTGAACTCCCTGGGAAGGCAGAATTGGAAAGCAACTCTTCGAAGCCCTGCTGAATGTGTACATGCCAATCACAAGAACCCTGGGCTTTCTATGATGGTCTCCTCAGGCTCTGGGAATGAAACATGGTGGTGGGGATCAGAAAATGTGTGTGTTATGAATAGCTCTGCCACTGAACTTTGGGGATCTTTCTCTTATATCTTGCCTAAAGAATAGTAAGGTGAGATGTACAGGGTAAAAAAATCACAAAAGAAAAATCCACCTTAGGAAGGCAATCCAAAGATTCAGATTCCTTATTTTCAAAAATTTAAATTATTTTTGAATGTTTAGCTTTGGAAACATGTCTCACATTTCTCTGACATTCTCTGTCCTCCTTTCTCCCTGTCTCTCTTGTTCCTTTTCCACATCCCAGTGCCTCTCAGTAGAGAATAATAAACAATTTAATAATAAGGCAACAAAAGAATTAAATTGCAAATGAAGTTCAATGAGTGTTGTGCTCCACTGGTAAGGCAGTAGTGCAGCAATTAAGGTGCATACTGAAACTTGGTGTAAATAGAATTAAATTGTTTAAAATACAAGTTAATGAAAAGGCCTCTACAATACCTAGTTGCCTACTAAACTTCAATATGCTTCCTCCCATTTCTTTCAAGCACGTGCTTGTTACAGCTTTGGTCCCCTCCTAAAATTCTTTATGAGGCCTTTCCTCATGCTGCCTCTCCTCTCCCCAAAATGTTTTACCTTGTGTAAAGTAAGGTGGATTTCAGGATATATGAAGTCAATTTTTGTTATTATTTCTTAAAGTTCAGTTTCCCAGGATCCATAGCCATGACAGTCTCTTGTTTCTAAGTATTAGTTATGAGTTCCCACAGTTATGGTTCAAAACATCTCCACTGAGATTGCACAGAGAGATACAGGGATGAGGTGATGTAAACATGTGAAGCTATTGCTGGCAATATACCTTCTTTGTCTGTTGCCCCTATAAAGCAGGTGGGCAGTGGTCAAGGAGGGGGGAACTTTAGGATTGAATGCACAAGCTAGAATGCTGTGCATGCCTCAACTGGCCCCCACTGAGGCTTGAGAGAATTTAGAGGGATGCACCGTGGTGCCTGTCTCAACTGACTCCATGGAGACTTAGGAGTAGTTGCATACCCATCTCGCCAGCCCCTGTGAGAAGGATAATTAGGGAATGCTGTAGAAGTTATACATCTGTTATCAGCAACCTCTTCTGAGAAAACTAGACTAGAATAAGATTATTAACCCTTCTTAGTGTCCTTCCTGTCTGACCAGATCAAGTGAATCTTTCCTAGCAGCCCCACTGTGTTATGTGTTTATTTGTCTTACATCTTGTGTCTATCTTGTCCATATTTTACATTTACACATACGTGTATATTACCTTCCTCAAGACAGTATAAGCTTGTTGAGGTCAGGGACGATCTCATTTCTGTGTTTGTATCTCCAGAACTGGTGCGGTACTTGTTGCATAGTAATAAATATTTGTTGATTGATTGCCTGACTGACGTTCAGGTCCTTTCAGGAAAGGGGTACTAGACTTCTTATCATTCTCATTTAATTGACTTAATTTATATAATATTTGATCTTAAAGCTCCTTTGATATACAAACCTTTTTAATTTTTTTTTGGATTTTTTGTAATCTGTGTTGATGTTGCCTCTTCAGAAAGACTGGAAGGATCATACAAATCTGTGAAATTTCTTTTATGACTCCCAGCATTGCGTAATAGAGAGAATGCTGGATTTCGAGTCAGAAACCACAAATTCCAATCATGGCTGCAATACATAATAACTTTGTGACCTCTCTGAGCCTGAATTTATTCATCAATAACATTGGGTAGATAATGCTTTCATCATCTTCTTCCTGAAATTGTAGTGAGGAAATAACCTGTCACCTTCTTTGAGAGATGTACTAACACCTTTTATTGGAAAGAGAGCCAAACTTTGACTTGAAAGACTTGTAAGTTTAGATCAATATTTAGTACTTACCAAAAATCTATCTATGAGAAAGTTATTCACTGAATTTCTCTTTCTTCTTCTATAAAATGGGTCAATTATGTTTCACTAAAATCTTAATATGATAATATAGAGGTGACTTGGTTTCTAAAAAGCAATGTCTAGTGATCATAGGGTCTGGTCAGGCCTGCCTAGATGGAAAGGCATTGAATAAGGGTATTTGAACAAGGTAGTCTATGACTACCATGGGCCAGAAACAGAAAATTCAGATTGTCCAGGTTGGCCACAAGGTGATGGATTTTTTTTTTTACTGAAGCAATTCTTGAAGACTATCTAACAAAAGAAAAAAAAAAGGCTTCCAGTGTTTTGGACCTATATTTATAGAGTACTATCTGCATAAAGGTCCTTTAATCATTGAAATATTAAAATCATAAGTTATCTTACCCATCTTGCTCTGTTGTTGTATGGGAAGTGATTTGTAGAGGTCATATAGTTCAGTGGGGAAAACAAAAACAAAAACAGAACACTTGCTCTGAAGTCAGAGAATTGAATACAGATCCTGCTTCCATCACTAACTGCCTGTGTGACTATGGGCAAATCACTTAATCTCTTTGGTTTTAAGTTTATCTGTAAAATGAATAAACCAGATCAACTCTAAGGTCTGTACCAGCTTTAAATCTACACTTTTACATTCTTATGACTTACACTGTTATGGATGCATGAGTTCTAATTGTGATGATAATGGAATAGCAGGATTCTAGGCAACCAATAGGTATTGAATATGCGTTGCCTTCATTTAGACATATTAAAAAAAGGGGAGGGGGCTTTATGATGGCTCTCCTTCTTTATTGACCTGGTAGGACAAATTTTCCAATGCACCAATAACAGTCTTAGCTCTGGAGAATGAGTGGAGTCAGATTCCTGTACTCTTTGTGTACAAATGATTCATCAGCGGTGGGGAACTGTAATGTTAATGGGAGTTGAAAATCTTCCCTGCCCATTAATAGACCTCAAATGGAGCCCAGCTAGAGAAGCTTGATTAGGGGAGGCTTGTTGTTGTTGTTGTTGTTGTTGTTGTTTTCAGGAAGGCCCATGCCTTTTGTTACTTTGCAATTAGGCAGTGGGTCATGAGGGTTGTGATAACCTCTGATCCTGAAGAAGTGTATATATACTCTAAGGTTAGCATTTTGCTTTGGGGCTTACTCATGGGAAGGGTGTTGTAGTCAGATGAGACTCTGGGTAGCTGTTAAGGAGCAGTTCCCCTCCCGACCCCCCCAGCTTTGAAAATCCAGATGTTGGTGTTCTCTCTCTCTAGTACTATGCATGTTACATAATGCTCAGATAGTTGGGATCTGTCTGTTGATCTTTGATGTATTTATTGTTTGGTCATACAGTTAGAAGCCCTGTCAGTTGGTCTTTATGCTATTATTTCTGTTATTATTTTCTGTGAAGTTCAGGGTGCTGACTTTTTCACCTGAACTAAGTAAATTATATATGTTTGATTAAAATAAGATTGTTAACCCCTTTAAGTTGCTTTCCTTTAGTAAAGCAGATCTAAGAACTTGTGTTAGCAGCCCTCCTATGTGCTGGTGGTAATGGTTTTACAACCACACAGCAGTTGTAAGTAACATTGCTGTTACAGGAACCTGTGGCCTTGAGGCCACATATGGCCTTCTATGTCCTTGGATATGGTGTTTCAACTGAGTCCAAATTTTATGGAACAAATCTTTTTTATCAAGGGTAGTTGTTCTGTGAAGTTTGGATTCAAAGATCCTCACCTGGGGACCTAGAGTGCCATATGTGGCTTTGAGGCTACAGTTTCTCCATCCCAATTTAGTCAGTTAATCTAAAAGAATGATATGGCTTATGCAAAGTCCAGAGGACTTCAAAGCTGCTTAAGTACAGGATGTGGCTTTTGGAACTGGAGCTTACATTAGAGACTGGGGCAGGGAAAGGCTTAGAGTTGTCTGTTTGAGGGGCCAGCAGTGATGAAGTTGGTGGCATTTTCAGTAAAAGAGATGACTTCAGTAAAAAAGATGACTTGACTTGTCAGCGCAAGTAATAGTAGCTATGTCATTATATGTCATCCCATCTTCTCCTGAATTGGGAGTCAGCTCAAGTTGTGACATTATTGGTGTTGTTGCATTTACTTGGTCTCTCTTCTTAGTGGTCGAGACACCATTCAGATGTAGAGAGGGTACATAGAGAAGGGAAAAGATCAAAGAGTCCTATATGTCAATGTGGGTTCCATGTTATATTCCATTCCCCCCAAACAAGGTGACTGTTCTGCCTTTTAAGATAGAACACTTTATGAGGTTGTTTCAAGGCTGAGACAAATTATTCCAAAGTTCTTCTAGGCTTCTCTTATTTGGGGCGCCACCTTTTTTTTTTCCTCAGATAAAAGAATGCTAAAATTGTCATAAGTAACAACATAAAGATTTGTGTTTTTTGGTGAGCATGTCTCATCTCCCCAGTGACAACTTAATTCCTTTGCAGCTTGAATTGATTCTTGTTTATCTATGTACTTCCACACACTGCCAAGTACAGCATCTTGCATATGACAGGTATTTAAACATTCATTCTCAAATAGCCATTGATTTCTAAATGAATTAGTTTCAAATCATGTGGAAATGGCTAACCCAACCTTCAATGACCTCTCCTTTCTCTAAACTCATAATATGTAAACATATATTGTTCAATCTACCACTAACATGATTATTAAGTGCCTACTATGTACTAGACACCAGGAATACAAATACCAAAACAATTCACACTTTCAAGGAAATAATTTTTATAAGTGTAGAGTAAATATGATGAGAATTACATTTCTCCACCTGTTGTACACGTATTCATGTACTGACTTGTGAAAAAAGAAAATGTTATCAAAAATCCATACTCCTTAATTTGTAGTCACCTAGACAGACCTGACAACAGTACTATGCTTTGTTCATTATAATGTCCTCCTTAGCATTTAGTATAGGACTGGCAATCAAGTAGGGCCTCAATAAGTAAGTGTTTGTTGAATGAAAGAACTTGGATAACTTGCTGTTTTAGTTTTCATCTGGATATTGGGCATCATATAGATGCAGCTATTGAAAGAATGAAATGCATTTTTGTGCTAATAACGTAACATTATTAATAATACTATTTTAGAAAAAGTAATACACAGTAAAAATACTTTCCTGACTTACTATATACAGGAAATTTTTATAACTTCATCTTTTTTTGTTGATTCATGATCTTCTGTGGACTCACTCAGGATATGAAATATTATTGTGTTCAAGATTAGACACTTCAAAGACATTTTTGTCTCTTCATCCTCCTTCATTCCTAATCAAATAGTAATAAAATATTCCCACTGTTTCATCTTTATGTCTCTTGTATCTGACCCTTTTTTCCCCATCAGCACCTTCAAGGCTGACTTTCAAAGCAGAACTATCACAACAGGCAAGTCTAAATGACTCTGGTAAATTTTCTCTTTCCATTTGCTCAGTAGGTGTAGCACATCTTTCTAAAAATGTCACTTTGATTATGTTACACCCATCTTCAAAAATCTTCAATGCCTTCATAATGTCTCAATAGGGCAATCATGGCATAGAGTTGGAAGAGAACCTTAGAGTCAAGCCACCTCCCCCATTTTACATTTTTACAAATGAAATTGAGACCCAAACCATTTAAGGAGCTGTCCAAGGTTGTGCAGATAACAAATGGAGAGCTGGAACTCAAACTCATGGCTTCTGACTTCAAGTTCTGTGTAGTTTCCCCTCTTTCATGCTACATCCAAACTCTTTAGACCAATGTCAAAGGTCAATCAATCAAAAATTATATATTAAATACAAGTCTAGTTTCTGGGTATGCAAATATAAAAAGTGAAAAATAAATGTCTACTCACAATAATTTGGACCTCATATACCTTTGAAATCTTCTCTCTGAATCTTCTCCAATAGTCTACTACAATCAACCTACTTTGATCATTGAGCTCTCCCCCTGCTACAATCAGTATAGATTTCCTCTATGCCTTTGCACATGTCATTCCCCCATAATGAAATGCCCTTCCCTGTATCATCACCATCACCACCTCCATCTATTCATCCATCCATCCATCATCTTGCAAACCACTTTGCAAATGTTCTGTCATTTTATCATCACAACAATCCTGGGAAGTAGATGCTCTTATTATTCTTATTTTATAGATTTGAAACCTGAGGCAGAGAGAAATTTAGTGATTTTGAGCACTGGCTTATTGCTAGACCATAATTGACAGAAGTGACTTGATGGCTGATCACTGATTAACCCACCTATGTACTGGGAATTTCCTATGTACCCAATAATAGGTTCAGTCAGCTTCATTTGGGGAAGAAATGGTAAGGGTTATATGATCATGATGAATCTAGCAAACTTCAAATAATCTACATCCAAGACTAGCCAAGTTCCCTAATCACAATGTCCTTGTGATTGAGTCATAGTCTGGTCCACTTAGTGATTGTTTACCATAAAGCTCCCCTCCCATTTAGTTATTGCGAATCTAATCAGCAACAGAAATCATGTATAAGGGTAGAAACTCAGAATATAATGGGTATAAATCCCACGATATGTCCTCCCCACTACACCTGAAACTGAATGACTGGGTAGAAGTAAATTTGTGTGTCCTTGAATAATAGCCTGCCTGACTTGTAATTCTTAAATAATTGTGTTTCTCACCGTACACCAAAATTAAGTCTAAATGAGTGCATGATCTACGTATAAAGGATGATACTGTCAGCAATCTGGGAAAGCAAGGAATAGTTTACTGTCAGATTTATGGAGAGGGAAAGACTTCATAACCACACAAGAATTAGAGAGCATTATAAAATGCCAAATGGATAACTTTGACTACATGAAATTGAAAAGCTCCTGTAAAAACAAAGCCAATCTAACCAAGATTAAGAGGGAAGTGGAAAATTGGGGAAGAACTTTTACAACCAATGTCTCTGATAAAGGCATCACTTCTAAAATATACAGAGAATTAATCAAATCTATAAGAATACAAGTTGTTTTCCAATTGATAAATGTTCAAAGTATATGAACAGGGAGTTTACAGAGGAAGACATTAAAGATATCTATAAGCATATGAAAAAATTCTCTAAATCACTATTGATTAGAGAAAGACAAATTGAAACAACTCTGAGATATCACATCTCACAGGTCAGATTGGCTAAGATGACAAAACAGGAAAAAGACAAATGCTGGAGCAGATGTGGAAAAATTGGAACAATAATGCATTGCTGGTGGAGCTGTGAACTGATTCAACCATTCTGGAGAGCAATATGGAACTATGTCCAAAGGGATATAAGTAATTTCATACCCTTTGACCCAGCAATACCACTTCTAGGATTGTATCCCAAAGAGATCATAGAAGCAGGAGGAAGACCCATATGTACAAAAATAGTTATAGCAGCTCTTTTTGTGGTGGCAAAGTATTGGAAATTAAGGGGATTCCCATCAATTGGGGAATGGCTAAACAAGTTATGGTATATGAATGCAATGGAATACTATTGTGCCATAAGAAACGAGGAGCTCATATTTACCTGCAGAGGCTTATACAAACTGATGCTGAGTGAGAAGAGCAGAACCAGGAGAAATTTGTACACAATTACAGACACAATGTATGTGTGACAACCAGCTTTGATACACTGGACTCTTCTCAGCAATGCAGGGCTATAAGTCAACTCCCAAAGACTCATGATGGAGAGAGATGTCTATATTCAGAGAAAGAACTAGAAAGAACAGAGTTTGAATGCAGATGGAAGCAAATTACCTGCTCTTTCTTTTTCTTCTTTGGTTTTGTTTCCTCTTTCCACATTGTTCATTCCATCTGATATTATCCTTCTTTATAACCTCACTGATGTCTAATGTTAAAGTATCTGCAGATCCTAAACCTGATTGTATGGTGCCATGGCGGTGGGAGGGGGGAAGGGAAGAAAATTTGAAACTCAAAGAACTGTGGAACTGAATCTTGTAAACTAAAAGTGAATGAACAAATTAATAAAGAACAAAAAAATTTAAAAAATATTGTTTCTTCTCAGTGACTCACCCATGATCACTTCACACTGAATTAATAGGGTTACACAGTTAAGTGTCAGGGAGTGTATTTGAACTTTCTGACTTCAGGTCCAGTGTTTTATCCAATGTGACACTAGCAAAATGTTCTATTTAAATTCTACCCATCATTTAGGACCCAGTTTGGGGCCTATTTCTTCCATGTCTTTCCCTGACTAGCCACAGTGGTATCTTCTGCCTTTGCCATCATAAGTGCTTACTAACTGTAGCATTCATTTAAAATATTTAATTTAAAAAATGAATATAGTGGTGTGGATTCTGTTCATTTGTGCATTTCTTTGTTTTCAATTACTTTATAAATTCTTTGCACAGATTAACTGTTTTAGACTTCTGTGTATCCCATCTATTATCCATCAAAGTACACAAAGTATTATGATTAGTCACCTCCAAAACATAGGTATATGCAGCACATTTTTATAGATTATATAACCAAGGATTTAAAAAAAACAATTAGAAGATAACCATTTATTGCATTCTTTAATATGAATTTAATGAAATAATATAAATAAAGTGTTTCATGAACATATAAGTGACTGAGTTATTCTTACTAGGTATTTTTAGAGGTGCAATATATATATTCATCAAACTAAAGAAATTAAAATGTAATAAGGTTTATACTATGCATAATACAATAATTCATACTTTAAAAGAGTGTCATGCAATTAAATTAAAATGCAAAGTCATTTTTGAGATGTTATAGCATGTCTGCTCACACCCAGCATATCTTGTATTCATGTCTACACTGTTCCCCCCGAAAAATAGAATATTCAATAAAACAAATATATTTTCAGATTTCTTGATTTTCAAGTACTTTAAGTTTAGCAGTAGGAAGTATAAGAGTTTGAAATATAAACATAGTGAACCTAGGAAATGTATACTTCCTTTTTAAAATAAATTTTGGAAGTCAGTTTATTTCGTATGTGTCAATTTCAAAACAATAACAGAAGCAGTAACAATAATTTCTCTATCAATTATGGTTAATTGAGACTTCTGACTATTTGGAATTTGATTAATCTAGGTTTCAGTGTATTTTTACTGCAGTTGAAAACAGTCAGGATTCTCATTTCTTTTTCCAAGTAACACCAATGACCTACTGTGTAACCCTGAACAAATCATTTAACCTATCCATTTCCCATTTTCCAACTCTATAAGAAGAGGATAACTCTATTTAGCTGCTTCTCAATTTCTCTGAGGTATTGAATGTAAGGTGATAGAAAACTAAAAATCACATCTATTAATAATCCCTTTAGAAGAAATATGGCATGAAAATATGAAATTATAGTAAATTGTCATAATAATATCCTGACAAGCAGAACTCTAATTTCTTGATAATTGACTTTTTTTCTTATCTGACTTCATTTTATATTATTTTCTACACTATTTAACTTTATGTTTTCCCCCATAAATTCAGTACAAAAAGGCCAAAACAATCATATTCCAAACATTATCATTCAGAGAGATTATCTATAGTACATTTCAGATGACATTAATATAAAGGACTGAAGGTAAACCAATTTTCATTATGTTCAATTCCCTGAGAAAGACTATAATACTGCTATGAAAAATGAAATTTGGATGTAAAATAAATATTAGGATTAGTTCTCCATGCATTCCCTAGCATTTATGCCAAAATGAATGACTTTCCTGACAGATGGTCAGAGCACTTTATTGTTCTGTATTTCATGTCCATTGTAAAGATGGAGTTACAAGTGTGTAACCCAGAGTCCGGTGCCTCAAGCTGCAAGTTTATGTGAGCCATGTCTGGTATTGAAAACTACCCCAAATCTCTTTTTTTTCATAATAGCATTTCCCCTCAATTACACATAAAGATAGTTTTCAACATTCATTTTTGTCAAATTTTGAATTCTAATTTTTCTCCCTCCTCCCTTCCTCTTATTCCCTCCTTTCGCCCCTCCCCAAGACAGCAAGCAATCTGATATAGGTTTTACATGTATGATCATGTTATACACATTTCCATATTAGTTATGTTGTGAAAGAAGAATCAGAAAGGGAAAAAAAACATAAGAAAGAAAAAAACAAAAAACACCAAAAAAGTGAAAATAGTCTGCTGTAATCTGCATTGAGACTCCATAGTTTTTTCTCTGCATGTGGTTAGCATTTTCCACCACCAGTCTTTTGGAATTGACTTAGATCATTGTGTGCTGGTAAGAGGTAAATCTATCATAGTTAATCATCACATGATATTCCTGTTACTGTGTACAATATTCTCCTGGTTCTGTTCACCTCACTCAGCATCAGTTCATGTAAGTCTTTCCAGGTGGTTGTTTTTTTTTTTCTAAAATTTTCTTGCTCATCATTTCTTATAGCAAAAGATTATTCCATTATATTCAGAAAGCACAACTTGTTCAGCCTTTCCCTAGTTGATGGGCATTCCTTCGATTTCCAATTCTTTGCCACCACAAAAAAAAACACTGCTATAAATAATTTCAAACATATGGGTCCTTTTTTGAATGATCTCTTTGTGATACAGAACTAGTAGTGGTATTGCTGGATCAAAGAGTATGCACAGTTTGGTTGCTCTTTGGGCATACTTCCAAATTATTCTCCAGAATGGTTGGGGCAGTTCACAACTCCACCAACAATGCATTAATTTCCAATTTTCACACATTTTTTCTAACATTTACTATTTTATTTTTTCTCTTGTATTAGCCAATCTGATCGGTATGAATTGGTACCTCAAAATTGTTTTAATTTGCATTTGTCTAATCATAGTGAATTTTACTATGATTATAGATAGCTTTAATTTCTTTATTTGAAAAGCAGTTGTTCATATACTTTGATCATTTATTATTTGAGGTACCAAATCACAAGTTGTTTGGTTAGTTATGTCCCAACACAAAGGTTTATCTAAGAAAACCTCCAAACATAGCTGGCAAATTCTCTATTTATGTGAATAAAAGGGACCCCAATATCCTGCATAACAAATGATTGTCACACACACACAGAGAAACACAAACATTTATATTTGATTATTCATTTGTTTTTTTTATTTATTTTACAGGACAAAATTAATTTTGCCACATAGAAAAATGCAAAGACAGGAACATACAATACTACACACAGGAATAGGAAAACTCACAAGAGCCATAAACAATGAATGAAATAAATAAATGCTCAGGATACTCTATACAAAATTAGTGTAATTCTCCTCCATCTCTTGTGACTTGCACTTTTCCCCATGATACAAGCAGTTTCTTATACTTAGACTAGCTCCATCCCCCCCTCCATTGCTTATATTTCCTTTAGAAAGGAAATGTGTTTAGATTTGCTTGTGAGGATAAAACTTTGACGTTCTCACATCAGCAATTCTTTCCATGAGAATAAATGAAGTTCCTAAGACTCATTTTGTCCCCCTTAGGAATAAATAATTTGGGGCCTCCTATACAGGTGAGATTTTTTTTCTGTTGGATCCACACAAACAGGATTATTCATGATAATAGTAAGAGAATCAACTTTCAGGTTTCTTCCTAACCCTGAAATGGCCAAAGGTTACAACACTGCCTTCCCAAGATTCATTCCAAGAACTTTCCTCATGAGTTCTGCATCACATAGAGCTTCCTTGTGCCTTTGGCACAACAGACATTACTGATTTCTGGGAATGCAGAAAGTCAACTGTCCTCTCCATTCTTGCTCAAAAACCACTGGTCAGTTTGTAGCTGGTCTCATCTATCAGAATTGCTCTGAGAAAAAAGGGGGGTGACTTGTGGGGTCCTTTAGTAATCTCATTTTAAAATAATGAGGTAGAATGGACTTTTCCCCTCAATTCTCATCCTGCAATAATGTGAGTCAACAAGTTCATCTCCCATAAGTGAAAATTTTCTTCAAAGATGAACCAAGGTCTATGTCCATACCCTCCATTAGAGTAGATAACTAAAGTACTAAAGACTCAATTTCCTATAAATTCATCAAATTCATCTGGAAACTCCTTTTATCATCCCTAAATATGAGAAAGCAACAGAGACCAAAGAAGCCAAAGAAAAGAATTCAAAATTCAAGAATAATGAGCACTTCAATTATTTCACAACATTCAAAGACAAATCTTACCAGTATATTTTTTCTTAGTATTAAAACTGTGTCAGGTGACAAAAGTGCCCTGACCTTCCCTCACCCTCTCACTAACAAAGGAGCAATAAAAGCTTTCTTGTGAAAATTAATTATAATTAATTTAATGAATATAACAGGTATGATGCCCATTTTCAACTCAAATTATAGCAAATACACAGGAACTATAAATACTATGATTTAGCCTGATGATAAGACAATAGGAATTAAGAAAAGACCAAGCAATTATAAATCAATACCTTTGTATAGAAAAGAGTAGATAAGTCATACTAAGGTTCTGTATGCATAGCGCAAAAGTTTGAAAAAGAGGTACCTATATTTATTTTAATTTCAATTTTTTTTAATTTTGTGTTTGTTTTACATCACTTAGGCATCCAAAGTTGTTTCTGTATTCCTGATTCTGGAAAATATTAAGAGAGGACAGAGAGAGAGAGAGAGAGAGAGAGAAAGAGAGAGAGAGAGAGAGAGAGAGAGAGAGAGAGAGAGAGAGAGAGA
>NW_027185712.1:5229458-5229684 GCF_028583685.1 Petaurus breviceps papuanus
GAGAGAGAGAGAGAGAGAGAGAGAGAGAGAGAGAGAGAGAGAGAGAGCTGTTTCACAAAACTCACCCATAAATTGTATTACATTTTGTTTGCCAAATGAATGCTCTCTTACTTCTGATAAAAGAGAGGGAGGTGAATTCTCGTATTTTTTCTTTAAGACCAAACATGGTCATTACTATTTGTAATGGGAATGTAAATTTTAAAGATCTTCCCTGTCCCTAGGCTAA
>NW_027185712.1:5229694-5246327 GCF_028583685.1 Petaurus breviceps papuanus
ACCTGTGTGAGCAGGCACCCTGGGGACACTGGGGTGCTTGCCGCTACTCTATTATGAAGAATTCTGTTTTGGTTTTGTTCTTGTTCTTTCCATTTATACTCCTGTCATGTATTATGCTTTTCTGTTTTTGTTTACTTCATTTTGTATTAGTTCGTATGAAAATTCTCATGCTTCTATGCATTCTTCATAGTCATCATTTCTTACTGCAGGATAATTCCCTTATATTCATATACCACCTCATTCAATCATTTCTCAGCCAACATTCATTTACAATTATTTCCATTTGTTTACTATAAAAGTGGTGCTATTAATATGTGTATATCTGTATCTAACTATGTATGATTGTTTATAACAGTGTGCAGTACATATGTATGTTATATATAAATAAAAATAATTATCATTTGCACATATAAACATTTCTCTAAGTGTATTTATATAGATAACTGATGGGGTGTAGGCCCTGGTAACCCTTCTTCCCCCCTCCAGAACTTCCCCTGAATGCTTCTAGGTGACCCAGGTTCTTGGAGTTCACCTGGGGCACCCAGGCCTTTCCAGTTAAAGTCCTTTCCTTGTGAGAATCTTTGTCTGCACCTGGTCCCACACTAAGACCAACACTCTTTAATTCATTTTAAAATCCTTCCCCTCAGTCCAGGTCCTGGTTATTTGCTTGGGGCACCTGCCCTTCCTGGTCCTTCTCTGTTACCTCTCAGTCATCCCAGACTGCTTGGCCACTCCTAGATCCTTCCCACAATCTTTATGTATAAAACGTCTATCTTACCCTCCCTCCCCCATTAAATTACTCAGATTCCTTAAGAGTCTAGCCACTGGCTCAAATTTCATAAGAGTCTGGCCAATGTTCAGATTTTAAAATCTGTCACTTAGTTCAATAATTGAAACCTATTTGGTTTTACTAAATGTTTATTGACTGAGTGCTAAATGAGAAGTGAAGATGAGAGTATAATCAGAACTTAAAGGAAGAAATAATCTCTCCTGTTGGTGATGGGAAAAAAAAAAAAGAATGAGTCTCAATTTGAGGTAGTCCAAACTTTGATAAACAGAAAGGGAATAAAAAGATGTTCTACTTGGAGACTAAGGAAGTAAGAATGTAGAAGGCTAGTTCACATTTTAATTGTTTTTATACATTGCTAAGATGTGCTTATATCTGTGGGTTTTGTTCCTTAGAAAGTTAAGCTTGAGCAAAAGTCAGGTTTCCTCTCTTTTGAAGCATGATCTAAATGACAACACTCAGGACAGCATTTTCTTAAGCCAATATCTAGATCGGTCATTAGATAAAGAAAGTATAAAGCAAACATGAGGAATTTAAACCTATGCTTTTCTTGGTCTTTTCTGGAAGTGCCTTTACATATCAGTTTTATTGCTGATATTTAAAGGCGATGGGATATATTATCCTAATATGAAGTATGATTGTTAATCATGGTATCATAGAACCATGGAAGGATAATGGATTAAAGGACCTTATAAGATCATCTACTTCAACGTCTCATTATATGGATAAGAAAAATAAAATGAGAGAAGTGACATGATTTGCCCAAGATTAGTCAGTGAGTCAGTCAGCCATCATTTATTAAGCATGTACTTTGTGCTGCTAAGCATTGGATTAAACACTGGATCTAGTTAGTGGTAAAATTGAAATTCATGTCTTCAGATTTTTATTCCTGTGATTTTTCCTGAAGAACTGATAAGTAAATGAAATAAAAATGTGAGAATTTCAGGCATTACAGCTGATACTAATTAGCAGACTCTTGGTTTTAATTCCAGCTCCTTTGACCTCCAGAATATTATATTCCAAGCCCTTCGATCCCTCAGTGTAGAAGCTGCCAGATCCTGGGTTATCTTGATTGTGTTTCTACAATATTCAAATTGTTTCTTCCTGGCACTTGTAATATTCTCTCCTTAATCTGGGAATTCTGGAAACTGGCTATAATATTCCTAGGCATTTTCTTTTGGGGATCTTTTTCAGGAGGTGATTGGTTGATTCTTTCAACCTCTATTTTGCCCTCTGGGTTCTAAAACATCAGGGCAGTTTTCTTTGAGAACTTCCTGGAGGATGATTTCTAGCTTCTTACTTTGATCATGGCTTTCAGGTAGTCCAATAATTTTTAAATGATCTCTCCTGGATCTATTTTCCAGGTCAGTGATTTTTTCCATGAGATATTTCACATTGCCTTCTATTCTTTCATTTGTTTGCATCTGTTTAACAGCATCTTGATTTTTCATAAAGTCATTAGCTTCCATTTGCTCCATTCTAATTCTGAAGCAATGACTCTCCTCATTGAGCTTTTGAGATTCTTTTTCCATCTGGCAAATTTGGCTTTTTAAGGCATTCTTTTCCTCATTGCCTTTTTGAGCCTCTTTTGCTATTTGAGTTAGTCTATTTTTTAAGGTATCATTTTCCTCAGTCAGACTGTTGACTCTCATTTCGTAATTTTGTTACATTGTTCTCATTTCTCTTCCAAATTTTTCCTCCACTTCTCTTCTCTGCTTCTTAAGGTCCTCTATGGCCTGTAACCAGCTCGTATTTTACTTTGAAGTTTTTGGTGCAGGAGTTCTGACTTCGTTTTCTTCCTCCTGTTCCATGCTTTGCTCCTTTTTGTCCCCAAAATAGGAGTGTAATGTTGGAATCTTCTGTCTCCTTTGTTTCCTTTGCCTGGTCATGTCACCCCTCAGTCACTTGACCCCTGGGCTTTTTGCCACAGTAGGACACTGCCACCAGACAGGGGAGCTTTCATCCCAAATGCTGGGGTTTTCTCAGCTGCCAGAGGTATTAGATGGGTGCCCTCTCTGAGGTCTCCACAGGCTCTGGCAAGCTGGACACACACCCCAGGACCTCCACCCTAGACTTCAATCCAGATCCAAGCAGGTTAAAGCAAGAGCGATTACACCTCAGACTGGTGCTTTTTCCCCTTACACTCTGCAGGCCAGGAGCTGAAGCTACCACATGGTGCTGGCTGGCTTTTCAGGCTTCTCAGATGCTTCTTGCCCCAGGGGCAAAAGCCATGCACTCCCACTTACTGGGTCGCAAAGTCCAGACTGCACTGAACTCTAACTTTTTCCTTTGCATCTATATGTTCATAAATCTGGAAACAGCCAGAGCTGCTGCTGATCTGGGGTCTCTCAGGCCGGTGGCTGGTCAGGCCCACTCTGGGGCTAAAGCCTTGGAGTAGGGCTAGGCTCGGCTCCCAGAGTGCTGTCCTGGCCGATTCCTGCTAGCTTGTCGAGCTTTGTCCAGTGGGAGTTTGGCTTCTCTGTGTCATTTTGTGGGTTCTGCAGCTCCAAAGTTTGTTTAGAGTCCCCTTTTACATTGATTGGGGAAGGTAGAAGCCGGAGCCCAGTGGAGGTCCTGCTTCTACTCTGCCATCTTGACCTATGGGCTCCTTTTCACATGTATTAAGAACCGAGGAATTTGAGGCCTAGCAAAAATAAACCATTTCCAGAAAATCAGGTCAGAAAAAACAGAGTCCACTCAGAATTTTGTGATTCAAAGCTACTGGCATGAAACAAGTTACAATAAAATGAGGAGGTAGTCATTAAAGCTGAACTAAGATAAAGAGTATGAGTATAGCAAATAAGGAGAACACAGATTAATCTATGTTTTAAGGGGAAAGGCTGGCACTAGGGGGAGTGGGATTCTAGTATTGGAGAGGTAGGCATTACATGATTTGCTATGAATCAGTGAACAGTAGATTAATCTCTATATGTCTATCAGAAAGACTGATGGCCCACTCTAGCTAGTTAACACTAGGTCTTTTTTCATATTACGGGTGTCTTTGTGATGTGAATTTTATGGCTCTACAACTTTCCAAGGTTACTCTATTTATGGGGGACAGTAATTTGCCAATTCAACTGCTGTTACCTGGCATAACAACCATCCTACTCTCCAAATATAAGCTAACATACACTGTGATGTGTGAGGAAGTACCTGTCATTGTTGAAACTCTATAAGCCAGGATTATCTTAGACTCCTTTACCAAACAGTTAAAGTTTCCTTTAAAATTGTCTGGGACTAAAACATGAATGAATTTTTTTTCTAATTTAGTGAAGACCCCCTCACATATGTTTTATGCTAGAAAATGCATAGGATACTCTTTATTTTTCATGATTGTTGAAATTCATTAGAAGAGATTTAAATATTTTTGTTCTCTTTTTTTATTCCTCCCCTCCTCTCTTCTTCCCTTTCCTTCCCTTCTCTTCATCTCCCTCTTGAATATATATATATATATATATATATATATATATATATATATATATATATATATATATATATTTCTGAAACCTCCATCTTGGTGTCTAAATAAGTAAAAACTCCGGTCCCCCCCCCCCTGAACTCTCCTTGAAGCTTCCTACATGATTGGGCATTCACCTGAAGCATCCTACTAATTCTCTCAACTGGCTTTTCACAGCATTTGACATTTGCCTGAAGCATCTACCATACCAGTCAACTGGCTTTTCATTGTCTACACCTGCCCCACACTAGACCTTCACCCCATGATCCTATCTAGACCGATTCCCATCAAGATCCTCCCTATACCCTCCTCCAGTTACCCCAGATTACTGGTCACTCTCATCAATATAGACCCCTTCTCCAATCATCCTAGACTATTTGGCCAAACCTAGATCCCTCCCATAGTCTTTCTGTATATAAGATTCATTTTGTTTCCATGAAAGTGCTCAGATTCAATCCAGCCCTCTTATATTAGCTATACAAATGATCAGATTCCTTAAGTGTCTGGCCAATATGGCTAATATAATATAAGGTTAATAAACCTTGTTTGTCTTTGACTGAAAGAAGGTTTAGGTTGAATTAATTCAGGCAGGTCCACTTGTCTCTATTTCAGGGTTCTAGCACCCATAAACCTCAACATTTATGCAAGCATTTATCAGCCTATTTATCTCTCCTTCAGACATTTGCAATGAATACTACTCTGGCTCACTCTCCCAGAAACAATCTGTTACATTGCCCCCTCAATTCCTAAGGGATTTGGAGTATCTATTATCTAATCCACCAGTTTACCTGCCAGCAGGGTGTTCAATGACAGTTAGTAGTCCCCAGTTCCATTAAACCATTTAATGTTAATTAACTTTAGAACATTTACTTGAAAAATATAAGCAAAAACAAAAGTACAGTCATTTTTTCCCAAACAAAATGTGCCACATTCTCCCTGATGCCACTTCTCTTTGTGTGGAGAGTGGAATAGGAATTAGCTCAGTATTTACATAGCCCTGGTCCCACCAAGTGCATGACCAAAAGTAACATCTTTTTTATTTTTTCCCTCACCACTGCACTGGTTACTGAAGGTTGTTTGATAAGACATTCCTCAGGATATTAAAGCATAGAAAAATCCACTGTCACTGAATCCAAATGCAAGAGAGATTTCCTATAATCTTGAGTTTCTCCAGTTATTTCTTTCTTATTTATGATTGTGTGCTGATCTCATCAATCCTCTGAACACTAAAAATATTCCTCAGTGAGATCCTTGACTAAAAAGAGGATCCAACAATATGAGTAGGGGATGGGAGAGGAATAGATGACAGTAAGTCACATTAATAAAAACTTTGAACTTTGCAGAGGACTTTCCTCCCAATAACCTTTTGAGGGCGGTGATACAAATGCTGTTAACCCTATTTTATAGATGACAAAAATAAAGTTAAAATAGTTTATGTGAGTTATCCTCAGTCAAAATATCAGAGCCAGGATTACAACCTAGATATCCTGTCTTCATTCATTCATTCATTCCCACTTCTCTGTCCAATGTTCTTTCCATTGTATAATGTTGTTTAGAGTGTATTTTCAGTAAAATTAAATTAACCTATTAGTCCATATATCTTGGCCACCCATTGGAGGTAAATGATGAAGGAGCTGGGCCCAGAAATAAACAGTAGAAAGAAAGTACCCTGGAATGCTCTTGGGAAATTATGAAGTTCCTTTAGGGATACTAAATTTATTTTTTTTAAGTGAAAAACAAATATTCTACAAGCAATATTATATGAATGCCAAACATGATACACCATAAGCCAGAAAGAATAAAAAAAATTAAAAGTATGTTAACCAAAGGGCAATGTAGAAGCATATCAAAGATCTAAATAGATGCCATATCAGATTCTAAGTTATTAATTGAATATAAGTGAATATATGCGTATGCATACATATGCAGATTTCTTTTTTTTTTTAAGCAATCAGGGTTAAGTAACTTGCTCAAGGTTACACAGCCAGTTATTTCTGGGTGTGGTGGTGAATATCTGAGCCCAGATTTGATCCCCAGATCATCCCAACTCTGGAGCCGGTGCTCTTACTAGCTGAGCCACCTGGCCGCCCCTAAGCAATTGAGGTTAAGTAACTTGATTAAGGTTACACAGCCAGGTGTTTCTGGGTGAGTGCTAAGTGTCTAAGCCCAGGATTCAATCCCCAGGTCATCTGGACACTGGAGCCAGTGCTCTTACTCACTGTGCTACCTGGTGCCCCCAAAAACTCTTTGAGGTCCTCATGTTTTTTTTCCTTTTTGGAGGGCAATTGGGGTTAAGTGACTTGCCCAAGGTCACACAGCTAGTTTTGTGTTAAGGTCTGAGGCCCTCAGGTCCTCCTGACTCCAGGCCCAGTGCTCTGTTCACTGTGCCACCCAGCCACCCCCATATGCAGATTTACATATACACATATGTACAAATGTATGTGTGTATCTATTTCTCTGTATGTATGTATATATATACATATATATATATATATATTTAGATAATACAGATATATGGCTAGATACAGATAGATATAGAAGTAGATAAACATTTATCTATATCTTTATCAATCTATCTATGTTTATATCAACATATGAAGTGAGAAAAAGAGAGGGAGAAATATATGCATGACAGAAAGGGGTTCATGTACCCGATTGGTATGTTTTACTTAATTTTCCAGGCCTAAGATTTCATCAGTAGGACAAACTCAGCAAATTGTAATTTAAAAGTTTTGGGAAGGCAGATGCAGTACCTGAATCCACGTCTTCCTGCTTCCAAAATTGTATCATACCTTCCTATTCAACTTCCTATTCAACTTTCTATGTATACATGTACACATACATACACATACTCCACTCACATATGTATTCATATGCCCATATACTCTCCTATATAGACATATGTATGTATGTATACACACACATATATATATATATTTATATTTATATTCCCTTCAACTATTCCCATACTGAGAAAAGTGTCATAAATTACAATTATCATTTTTCCATGTAGGAATGTAAATAGTTAGACTTTGATAAGGTACTTATGATTTGTTTTCACTTTTTACCTTTTTGTGCATATCTTGCTTCTTGTATCTGACTCTAAATTTTTCTATTCAATTCTGGTTTTTTAATCAAGAATGCTTGAAAGTTCTCTATTTCATTGAATGACCATATTTTTCCCTGAAACATGATACTCAGTTTTGCTGGGTAGATGATTCTTGATTTCAATCCCAGCTCCTTTGCCCTCTGGAATATCATATTACAAGTCCTTCAATCCCTCAGTGTAGAAGCTGTCAGATCCTGTGTTATCCTGATTGTGTTTTCACAATATTCAAATTATTTCTTCCTGGCTGCTTGTAACATTTTCTCCTTGATCTGGGAACTTTAGAACCTGGCTGTAATATTCCTAGGAGTTTTATTTTGGAATTTTTTTCAAGAGGTGATTGGTGGATTCTTTCAACCTCTATTTTGCCTTCTGGTTCTAAAACATCAGGGCAATATTTCTTGAGAATTTCTTGAAGGATGATTTCTGGGCTCTTCTTTTGACCATGGCTTTCAGGTAGTCCATTAATTTTTAAATTACCTCTCCTGGATCTATTTACCAGGTCAGTGCTTTTTCCAATGACATATTACACATTCCCTTCTATTTTTTCATTTGTTTGGATCAGTTTAATAGTATCTTGATTTCTCATAAAGTCACTAGCTTCCATTTCCTCTAGTCTAATTCTGAAGGAATGATTCTCCTCAGTGAGATTTTTTCCATCAGGCAAATTTGGCTTTTTAAGGCATTCTTCTCCTCATTGCCTTTTGTAGCCTCTTTTGCCATTTGAGCTAGCCTATTTTTTAAGGTGTTATTTTCTTCAGTCAGGTTGTTGACTTTCTTTTCATGATTTTCTTGCATCAGTGTTAGTTTTCTTCCCATTTTTTCCTTCACTTCTCTTATTTGGTTTTCAAAATCCTTATTAAGGTCTTGTATGACCTACAACCAGTTCATATTTTTCTCGGAAGCTTTTGGTGCAGTAGTTCTGACTTCACTGTCTTCATCCTGTTCCATACTTTGATCCTTTTTGTCCCCCCCCAAAAAGGAATCTAAGATTGAATTGCTGTGCTTGCTTTCCTTCTTTTTCTTGCTCATGTTGCCACTCAATTACTTGACTTTTGAGCTTTTTTCCATAGTAGAACTCTGCTTTCAGAGAGAAGAGTTTTGTCTCAAATTGCTGGAGGTTTTGCAGCTTCCAGAGCTATTATTTGGGTGCCCTCTCTGAAGCCTCCACAGGCTCTGGCACCTGGTCACACACCCTAGACAGCAATCCAGATCCAAGCAGGTTAAAGCAAGAGCAATTACCCCTCAGAATGGTTTCTTTTTCCCCCTACAATCTGTAGGTCAGGAGCTCTGAAAAGGCCATGCCTTGGTGGCCACCATGCCTCAGCTGCTTCTCCCTCCAGGGGCAGAGGCCGGACCAGACTCCTGAATCCCGTTCCCAAAGTCTTCACTGACCTTTCACTTTGTCTTTGGCATTTATGGGTTGATACTTCTGAAAACCACCACAGTTGCTGGTGATCCACTCTGCCTAAGTCCGTAGTGCTGTGGCTGGTCAGGCCACACTGGGGCTAAAACCACGGGCTCATGTGGGGCTGGGTTCTGCTCCCAGCGCACTGCAATGGACCCATCCTGCCAGTCTGCCAGGCTGTTTTGAATGGGAGATTTGTTTTTCTCTGTCACCTTGTGGGTTCTGTAGTTCTCAAGTTTGTTTAGAGTCATTTTTTATAGGTTATGGGGGGAGCACAGGGAGTCTTCCTGCTTCTATGCTGTCATCTTCCTACTTCCAAAATTGGAGACATTGTCATGTTTGAGGAAAAATGACATTATTACTACTACTTTACAATTAAGGAAATGAAGGATCACATTTGTTAAAATGATTTGTCTAAAGTTAAGGAGAAAAATAAGTAATAGGTTGCTTAGGTGCTTCTTGGTCCAAATAGTACTTTTTGTAATATACTATGCAGATTCTATGTCCATATTTCACAGAAATATTTTATTTCATTATAAACCACCTCAGAATTTGTAACAGTTCTCTTAGGAATTAAAAAGTGTAAAAATCATTTCATAGACATGCTTATATACTTCCCACTATTTGGAGTGAATAGAGAAGAAAATAAGGCTTCTCTCTTAGAGCTGTAATATTATAATTTTGTATTATTTGTTTCTTATGCACAGAATTTTCTACTTAAGTTTAGTTTTTTTTCATAAAATTGGCATTTTATTATTTTGACTTATATGTTCTGTTCCTTTAGCAGAAGCTATGCAGAAGATCAAAAGATCAATGTCTGGGACACAATAAGCAATTAATGACTGATTACGAACTGACTGACTGAAGAGTTAGGAAAAATATCTGCCTGCTTTAGAAATAGAGGAATTGATCCAGGATGCCAGATGAAGTTTCAAATGACAGTGTGGAACTGGGTAAGAATATGATTGGTTAAAATCTTGTGTCTGTCACTATCAGTAAATATTTCACATTCTAGAAATCACTGTAATAAGTTCTGTCGATAATAAGATGACAATGATACAAAAGCATCAAGCAGGACTTTGTTAAGAGCCAAATGATGTGACCCCATTAAAAACTCTTTTTCAGTCAGTTAGTGTAACAGGCATTGTAGAATCTAGAGATGGAAATTCTAACCTCTTTCACTATCTTGCAAATGCATGCCTCTCTTTATCAGAATAATGAGGTAAAAGAGTACAGATGGTTCACTGCAGGGCCATTTTCATTTCAGTCAAAACAGCAGAAACAATGCAAAGCTCATGATCATCCAGATCTTGTGTCAGAGTAAGAATACCATCATAATCCTTTTCTTCCATCATTGTAGAGTTGGAAAACTATGAATGTGGAATATTGCATATGATCATATGTAGTAGATGTGTATGTTGGTTTTTCTATATTGCTTTTTTCTTTCACGTTAAGTATTTGCTACAAGGAAATGCCCTCTGTGAAGGGAAGGTGAGGGGAAATATACTCAGAATTGACTTTTATCATAAAAAAGGCATCAATACAATGAATGAATGAATGTGTGTATGTATATACACATATATGTGTATATCATATATGAGTAACAATATATAATAAATATAGGATAATTATAGTATATAATTATATAGGTTATGTATATATATATATATACTATCTATATATCACATAAGAATGTGTGTGTATGTAGATGGAGAGAGAGGGGGAGAGAGAAAGAAAGAGAGATTTTTCCTTTGTTACCTGGCATTTACTCCCTTATTAGCATTTTTGTATCAATAGCTAGAAAATATGTTTATTACTAATCTATTATGTAAACTGTGGTGCTAGGTACTGAGAAGCATAAGATATAATTCTTCCCCTCAACAGTCTTACACTCTGGTTGAAGAGATAATAAAAACGGATATTTTTATAGTATTTGTATACACAAATTGTCTTACTTAATTGCATACACAAATTTTCTTACTTAATTCTCAGTAGAACATTGTGAGACAACCAAATAGAAGCAGTATCTTATCTTAAAAATGAGGAGACTGGAGCTCAAAGAGATTGTCAATTTTTCAAAGGGCCTATAACTAGTATGTGTCACAGGAGGGATTAAAATGCAAGTCAGTTATGATGTCAAATCCAGCTCTCTTTTACATATGGGAGAAAGGCAAGAAAATAAGCATTTCTATAGTACCTACTATGTGATAGACTCTGTGCTAAGCACTTTAAAAACATCATTCTACTTGTTCATATCTACATACATGTGGTTAGAGATATGTGTGTATGTTTTATTTATGATTTCTATGTTTATGTCACACTGATTACTTCCAGTTATTTTTTACTGTACTGCTTTGTTCTCATTCCTCATTGAATTTCAATAACAAGTTATTCTATGCTCAGAATTATATGGATAGTATATACAAGATATGTTAAGATAAGTACACAAAAGAAAGAGATTACTACCTGGCAGGTCAGAGTTGTCAAACACTCAATCCACATGACTCTGAAGTGGAGCCTGAACCAGATTAAAATGGATTTGTAAAACACATAAAACAAAATAAATTAAAGTACAATAGAACATAGAGAATGTTAATATATGGTTTACTAAGTCAATACATGGTCTCTCTGTACAGTTTAGTGCTCCCTGCCCCTATTCTGTTTCTATTTGAGATTGACACCACTGGGCTAGAGCAATGAAGGAAGGTTTCACAGAGGAGGTGGTTATATTAAGTGGACCTTGGTGAACTGGTGGAGCCTACTTACAAAAGGGACATGAAGGGGAGGTGTTACAAGGAAGGAGAATGACATGATTAAAGACATGGAGGTAGAGATGCCCAAGTTTGTTGGGAAGAGAGTGAAGGCATTAGATTGATTAGCACAAACACATTTCAGATAAAGCACATGGTCAATGGCCTGTGTTGGGGAAAGTTTAGAGTGTAAATAGGGATTAGTGAATAAGAATTGGTCTCATATATTATGCCCATTTGGTTTATTCATATTCTGACTTAGGGAAATAATTGTACAAGAGTAAAGAGTGGCTTTTATTGAATTGTGGAAGATCTTGAATGTTAAGTTAAGCAATTTATGCTTTTTCCTGTAAGCAAAGGGTAAGAGGCATCAGATTAAAATTTGTCTCTGAACATGGAAATAAAGTTCCAACTGATATGTGCACTGCCCTTAAACCTTAAAGTCATAAAGTTAACATTATGGTTTGTAGTGCCAAAGCAAAATTTACAGTGCCCATAATCATGATAAAGACTGTGACTGTAAATATCAATATTCCCACATGGCACTCAATCACAAAATATAAGAAACTCTCCTTATAGAGGACAGAAGCAAAGCATTTATTTAGACACCAGAAACCAAATCCCCAAACCAGGAGGCTGATTCCATCATAATAGTAAAGAAGTTAACAAGTCATAACAACCCAGAGAGCCATGCCATCCTTCAGCCTTCCCACAAACCAATATAAGATCAACATTTATTCACTAACATCTCTATCTCCTTGCCTGAGATCCTCTCTCTCCCACCATCACTGGCTCTGGTTTCCTATGGCTCTGCTCTACCCTTCAGCAAACTCCTCTACCACAGGCTCCATGTGACTACATTCAGGCTATCAGGGGGCAGAATTTACTTTCAAAGCAGGGGAGGTCTTTATATTCCCCTAGGCTTATTAAGGGGCAGGAAAGATCTTCAAATTCCCATTACCATTACATAGTTATATGACTTCTGATTACTTAAGCATATAGACACAAGAACCATCATTTATTTTCAACTCCTGATTGGATGTACTATGATATTTCCATTAGATAATAAATGCTTAAAATAAGAAGTGTTTCATGGTAGTTTTATACTTGTCTTATGTTTGTATGTCCCATTTAAAATTCTCCTTAGCAAAGATCTGAACATGTTTCAATTTTGGTGCAGATTTAGGCTTCATTCTTATCATATTCTCTCACATATATTCTATCTGAAAGCAATTTGTAGCTGTTTGCTGTAGTTGCTTCCGGTCTCCTTGCAACTGCAGGGGAGATACTTAGAATAGTGGTAGGCATCCAACTTCTGCTTGAATACATCAAGAATGAGGAATTCACTGCTTCTAAATTAGTATATTCTACTTACAAACAGTTTTTAAGTTTTTACAAGTTTTCTTCTATAAACTGAAATCTCCCCCTTCATAATTCCTACTTATTGTTCCCAGATTTCTTCTAGGATCAAGAAAATATAGGTTTGATAATACCTCTAAATGGAAGCATTTATAACTCTTGAAGGAAACTCTATCATCACACAAAAATGTTAAATCTTTTCTCCAGTTTAACCATCCCAATTTCCTTCAAATTATTCTTAGTTGGCATGTGTGATAGTAGTAGTCTCATTATTTTTTTTTTGACCTCTCGTGAACAAATTCCTGACTATTAATGACCTTCCATAAAGGTGGGAACATTTGACCAAAGAAGAATACAATAGGATTGTAAACTTACTTGTTCTTAACTGTGGAGTTTTGGTAATGCAACTTAAAATCACATATTTTTGGAAGTCTTATCATACTGTCAATGTATCTTGAGCTAAGAACCTACTAAAAATTCAAAGGAATAGAAATTTGTGAAATGCGCAATTATTTTAATGGCACAAATTCAGTGGCAGCTATAAAAACTATAAGTGTACTTTCCAGTTAGCTATCAATTTTTGTAATTTACTAGCTTGTCTAGAGAGATTTCTAGTTGTGCCTCTGTGTGAGATGGCTCCAGAGAGTATGTATTTAAATCCATTGTTCCATTGATCTCTGTAGCCACAATGGCCATCACATAGGCTCCCTTTTCTATTCAATTGGGAGTTTATGTATTTATTTCTGTACCAATGTTTTTAACAGTGATCAAGACCTTCTTGCTCTGACCCACAATGTTTCCATCTGTAATCTTCTGGATTGACTTTTCAAGGATGTTGGGTATTTCTCTTAAAAGGTTTGCCTGTGTTGACTGCAATCTTGCAATTACTGAGTCAGTTGTCCCTGATTGTGGACATAAAATTTGTATGCATTGCTTCTGGAAGAAATCCTCTTCATCTTCATTGTGCAATTCATGCTGGAAATTCTCCCACCTGAAAACTCTTCAACATTACATGGTCATGTACCCTGAAGGGTAAGGCATGTGTGAGATTCACCAGGAAAAACAGAAGCACTTCTGTGATTGGAATAAGACTCTCCTGTGTGAGACCTGTTCTAAATCAGAGGATCACAGATATCACACACATTGGCCCATTGCTGTTGCTGCTCTGAGATACAGGGAAGAAATAGAGGCACGTGTGTCACACTTGGATGGTCACCTAAAACAACTGCAGAAATTCCAAAAATTTGCAGAGAAAGAGAGACCTCTGTCATGGGTTGTTGAATGTAGTGACTACAGAGATGTGTCCAAAAAAACATTTGACCAAAAAGTTCAGAAAGTACTTAAATACATGAAGGGGAAGGAGAAGAAATCGAAAATGGAGGAACTTATTCTGGAGAAGATAAAGGAGAAATTCAGTGAGCTTTATCAGAAGCTCAAGAAGACAGAGGCTATCCAGGAACATAAAATCCTAGAGCAAAAGAAGGAGTGGGAGGCCAAGATAGCCAGTGAAATAAGATTCTTAACAGACAACATCACTGAGCTACAGGAAAAGAGTCAGAAACCAAATCTGGAAATGTTACAGGATGCAGCAGAACCATTGAACAGGACTTTGAGAGAGTACACTTTGGAACCTTTCATTCCAAGAGTGGATGTTTCTTATCTCATTGTGGTAGCTGACTTTTTAAAATTCTATCACAGATTTAAACTGTCGGAGAACTGCAATTACTATGACTTGGCTGATGATAAAGGAAGAACTATCATGTTTAGAATGGATTCCTCAGGAAACACATCAACTCATTACACAACAGGCCTTGTTAAAGCTGAGGACACTGATGGACCACAAATGCTAGCTTTATGGTCCCAGGAAAAAATTGTTGACAGAGAAGGATGTGTAAGATCCATCGCCACTATGGGTGATTTCAGTATGTGCAAATCATCATGCATCTAAGGTTGGGGCATTTTTGTATGCATGGTTTTGAATCTGTTTTATTGAATAAACCTCACTTCTTGGGAAATATTCATTCCTATCACTTTCATATTTGATTAGTCATAGGATTATAAATCTAGAGCAGGGGTTCTAGATCCATAGACCCTCAAGATCAGTGGATAGATTTGAACGTGTCTGATCTTGGATAAGAAACACTGGCATTTTGTTGTTTGCTCATTTTCTTCATTGTGTAACTCTTGTTTTTTGTAAACCCTTTTTTTTGGGTGGGGGTTCTAGGCAAAAGATTCTGGAGTGTTTTTTGCATCTTATTTTAGACATTCAACCATATTATTTTGAAAACATGCTAGTAGTTTCAAACACACTATCAAAACAGGTCAATGACACATCTAAATTAACTCTTGATCTGGACCCTTGAAGCCCAGGGAAGGTTTGGTGGGGAAGCAGACAAATTAGTTTTGAGATTCTATGGGAGATGATTCATGTCAGCTTTGTATGTTTCTGCAAAAACTTCTTTAAATAGATAACATTTCTAGTATAAAAATACCTTAGTCCAACCTGGGAAGAATTCTCATTCATTCTACAAAGTCAGTTCCCCAAACTGTTACCATTAGGCAGAAATAGTAATCTCCATCCCTATGTCCAAAATAGGCAAGATATTGACCTGACTCCTTGTCTTAAATAGGGGGTGCTGGGTGGCATGGTAGAGAGTACCACTGAGTCTGGAGTCAGGAAGACCTGAGTTAAAGTCTGGCCTCAAACATATATTAGCTGTGAGGTACTGGACAAGTCACTTAACCTCTATTTGTCTCATCTTTGTACTGCCTACTTCAGAGGATGATTAAATGGAAGGAGACAGCTTATTAAACACATGGAAGGTATGTTAATGTTTATATTAAAGCTGTGAAACAGCCAGACAATTTTTGAAAAATTCCTCTACATTTGTTCAAATTACAAATTCAGTTAACTCTGTCATGTTATCATTAAATACTTCCTGTATATATAAAAAAAAACAGTGATCAAGGAGAATCAGTTTAAATTTGATGTTCCTAGGTGATCAAAATTTTCTTGTGTTATAATAACTTAAATTTATGTAATACATTAAAGTTTCCAAAATATTTTTCTCAGTTATAACCTTGTGTGGATCTTATTGCCAGTAGTATTGTCCCTGCTTGATAGCCAAAGAAGCTGAGGCTCCACGCTTGACTACTTTTGGACTGGAATGCAAACATAAGTCTCCTGACTTCAATACTAGTTTATTTGACCACTATCATACTTTACCTTTATTTTTCTCTCCTTTTTTTCTGTATGGGGTTGGAGAGCTTTTATATCATATGCTGAAGTGGTCAAGTTACTGTGAGTGTGACTCTTGATGACAACTGACCCAAGTTAGTCTACAATCTCATCCTGTATCTGATAGCTACTGGCTGTGTGACTCTGGATAAATGGCTTAATATATTAGCCAAAATTTCCTTATTTCTAAAATGGGAAGAATTTACTTATATTTTCATCCTCATAAAGCTGATATAAGGAGAGCCTTCTGTAAAACAAAAGTATAATTTAAATGAGTGTTGCTTTACTTTGGAGTGTGTTTGAAATTTCCTATTGGTATATTATATAAGCAAAAGAAAGTGTGATCTATGTGATACATATTCCACAAATAATATTGCATATCCCATATAGGGCTAGCATGATTTTTAGTGGTAAAAGTCCTGGATCAGAGTTAGAAGTCTTGTATTATACATTTGCTAATTGGGTAACTCTGGGAAAATCCACTAAATCTCTCTCTCTCTCTCTCTCTCTCTCTCTCTCTCTCTCTCT
>NW_027185712.1:5246427-5268972 GCF_028583685.1 Petaurus breviceps papuanus
ATGTCATATCTGCTAAAATTCAAATTATGCAATCCTTAAAATGAGATACCTTTAGAGTAAATGCAAGGATATACAATTCCCCTGAGTACCACCCTGGATCTGTGTGGGAAGTTCTTTCCTTTCTTTCTTATGTCACCACATGGAAACAGTCTTCTCTCTGTTTAAGTCAGCAGGGTCACTTAAAACAATAGCAAATTACTCCAAGCTAATACATGGTATAGAAAGAGAATATCAATGTGTTTAGAAGAGCTTCATTATATTCCTTGATAATGGGTCCTTGCTGTTTCACCAAACTAACATAATTTCATCCAAAAATATTTGTTGAATATCTTATTATGTAAAAGAATATGTTAGGCTCCATGGGAGATATAAAAATGATTACAACCTACTTATTATCATACATGAACTTAGAATTAAGGAGAGAATACTGGTGAGAGATAAATCTAATGCCAACCTAAGGGTTAAATAACACGAGAGGCACATAGTATTGTGAAATTAGAAATATCTTCCATATTTCAGTAATAATTTAAAGTCAAGATAATAGAGGGTGGCACTTGTGCATAGTGGCTATAGAGCTGGTCTTGGAATCATGAAAAGTTGTGTTAAATCTTGTCTTTGACATACCCTGGCTGTGTAACCTTGGGCATGTAACTTAACATCTCTGTGTTCCAGAGAGTAACTCTAACTCTTTGAAAATAAATTGATGAATAGTTATTGAAAGGCATTGGTTGAGACATTTCCTTAATGTGGGCTCTCTATAAAGATGAAATCATAGTTCTGATGAAAATTTTCAAATCCTAAAAATTAATAGTTATATTTTCTATTCAATTCAGTACCATAAATATTTATTAAACACTTGGTATGTGTAAGGCACTGTCTTGTGTACTAGGAATGCTAAGTTAGATGTGGCATAAATCTTGCTTCTGAAAAGTTTTCAATATGATTTAGAAACAGACAGGGACAAAATAACTGATTTAAATAGGAAGTGTTATAAAGGAGAGGATGAGGCAAAGTGTTATGAGAAAACTGAGAAGATAGAAAACACTTTCACCTTGGCATGGGCAAAAAGTCAAGGAAAACTTTAAGGGAAAAATAACTTTTTTAAGGAAGGAAGGGGCTTCTCATTTTGTCCCAGGGTGTTATAGGTAGAAAAAAAAAACACCTAGATATCATCCTTAAGGATTAAAAGATACCTGAGTAAACTGAAAAGGTAATTAGGGTATGTTGTGCCCTTAGAAGAAGGGGATGCAAACTTACCCAGAGGACCACCCACAAAAGAGTCATACATTTCTGAGTTTTGGAAAATAAAATCAGGTTTTTTAGAAGATGAAACATGCATTATAAAAGCAAGAAAAATATTTCTCCAGGCTTTACCATTCAAGTATTTGGATCATTAGCTAAGCCCTGAATCTTGGGTCAAGCTGGGTCCTAACCATATCATTTTAAATTATAGTCACGGAATTTCTTTGCAGTGAAACTATTCCAACATTCTCCTGTATGGACCTCATTATCAGTGATAGCTTTTGGTTTAAAATCACATTCCATATCAGAGTTAAAATGCTGTACCCAAGAACTGGCAAGGAGTTTGATTTTAATCTATGCTTTAAAGAGTTGTTTCTGGATAATGCCAACAAAATACTCTTTAAAAAGTCTATTTCTAAAGTCTCTGAGAAGTTTTGAGAGAAAAAATCAAATACATTGCCTTAAACCACAATGAATCCAAGTAAGCCTGACTCCCAAGCTCTGGCCATGGTGACTGTGTTTCAGGGTCAATCAGATGGTCTCTGAGTTTCTCAAAACTCGATTACCAATGTTTTAAGTGACTCATCTGGCTTAGACAAATGGAATCTAATGTCTTGGCCATCTCAGCACATTTCTGCTTTTCCCCTCCAGCACCCATAACTCTTATGGATCCATCTCTTCTAATGCTGGAGCCAAGGGCACAATTGAAATAGCAAAAAGCAATTTGTTAGAGTAGGGCCTTTCTCGTGGGGGCCCTAGGTTAATGGGAACCATTGTGAGATCAGATTAAAAATGAACCATAATGGATCCTTTAATCCAGGCTTGTCATGTTTGCATCCAAAATGTCTGAGCACCAAGCAGCAGGTGAAAACATTCTTGGCAAGTGCCTGACTAAAAGGAAATACATTGATACTCTTGACCATGAGAACATTACATTGAGATTAAATGGATAAACTTCAGGACAGTTTTATGCTGATCCTAATGTGCCAGTCCAAATTTAATTGTACATGTTTTTTCCTTTGAAGACTCCTTTTCTTTCTTTGGATTTTCTGACAGAGATAAACCACTTTCTGTCTCCAAGATTCTGGCTTTGGACCTTTTCCTCATCTGCACTTCACTTTCTATTTTATTTCATAAACTTCAATAGCTTTAATAATTACCTTATGAAGATTAGGCCCAAATCTCTATTACCTAATTTGATTCCTCATACAAACTCTAACTCTATGTTTCCAAATACATTCAGGGCACTATACTTGAATAATAACAAAAACAACTGTCAACTATACATAACTTTTAAGTTTGCAAAGCTCTGCACTTATATGATGTCATTTGATCTTTACAATAATCCTGTGAAACAGACAACTATGTACATTGTTATTCCCAGTTTATGAATGAGAAAACAGAGGCTCCACAAATTTAAATGATTTGACCATGACCACATGCTATTTATTGTCAGAAGTGGAATTCAGCCTTGGAAATCAAAAGATAATAGATCTAAACCTGGAAAGGGCTTACAGTTCATATCATCTAACTATCTCCTTTTATATATGAGGAAACTAAAACTCAAGTATTTTTCTGAAATTCTTGGAATAGATTTCCTCTTCACTTCCATTTCTGATAATTCCTAGCTTCCTTCAAAGTTCAACTGAGGTACCATATCCTACATTAAACCTTATCTTATTTCCCCCATTTGCTGGCATTTCACCTGCAATATTACCTTAGATTTACTTGCATATATTTTGTATGTACTTAAAATTGTGCATGGCATTTCATCCAACAGAATGTAATATGCAAAGAAGGAAGGAGCAAAAGAATGAAGGAATAGAGGAAGAATACAGAATTTATTAAGTGTATACTATTTGTCATATACTGTGCTGGGCATTTTACAAATATTATTTTATTTGATCCTCACCACTACTCCTAGAAGTCCCCTTTTACAAATGAAGAAACTGAAGCAAACAGATTAAGTGACTTGACCAGGGTCACACAGATAGTAAGTGTTTGAAGTCAAATTTGAACTCAGATCTTCTTTACTCCAGATCCCATGTTCTTTTCACTGAATTGCCTGCCTCTAAACAGTGGAGATAGTGACTTTCATTTTTTAACTTGTATCCCCAGTGCATAGTACAGGATATGGTACAAGTCTTGCTTAATATACATTTATCTTGCTTTGAAGCAATGTGACTCAAGAAGAGATCCATCTTCACCCTCTTTTCCGCAAAGTCACTCTGCCCTTCCTTTTGAAAAGACCTAGTGGAAAGAGGGGACTGGAGAGTCAAGCAAGCAAGCAGCAGAGTCTGGGAAGCTTAGTAACGGAAGGTGAAATAACTGTTGAGTAGTACCAAAAATATGTTTTAAGTCTTGGAGATTACAGTAGAAGTTGTAGCGTTTCTGTATCATATTTTAAGTACTTGTCAGAGTGTACTTCTTAAACTTCTGAGGTTCAAGAATTTCTTTTGTTTAGAGGAAATTTAATAAAGATTTATTAAGCTTCTACTATGTGCCAGGAACTGTGCTTAGTGCTGGGTATACAAAAAGAGGCAAAAATATTCCATTCCCTCAAGACACTCACAAAATAATGGAAATGAATAGTTCTCCTATACCTCTTCTATACTATACAACGAGCAACTTTCCAATCACTTTTGGAAAGACTTAGACACAAGACATAAGCATAATCTTAGATTTGTTTAAAAGATAATCCTCAGAGTTCTATACTGGGTTTCAAGGAATAATAATTCACAAAGTGTAGAAAACAGACTGATCTCTTTTTAGAGGGCAGATAGTCCCAGTACTGAACTGGATTCCTCCTGAGCACAAAGCTAGGCATGCTTATTTTAAGAGAACATCTTTAGCTCAAGTCTTACCCCAGGGACCTACAGTGATCAATTTTTACACTTGGTCATCTTGCCTGAATATTAGGGATTGATTCCAATTAACTCTAACAGCTTAATCCCCTTTTATGAACACAAAATATGTTCAATCAGTTGTTTTTCCTTCCTTCCTTCCTTCCTTCCTTCCTTCCTTCCTTCCTTCCTTCCTTTCTTTCTTCCTTATAGCCAGCTTGCCAATTATATTGTAAGATAAGAAAAATTGAACTGGATTGTCCTACATGTTGACAGAATCCATTAGAGAAAAGTAGTTTTCTTTGTTTCATAGGATGCCCACAAGAAATATTTTCCAGACATGCATCTCTTTGTTGTATCTATTACAGAGAGGTCAAATGGGGCAGTATAAGGGTTGCCCTCTGTGGTACAGAGATCCATGGAAAATATTTACTTAGATTAGTTGAGTTTTTCATTGAAGGTAAAGAGTAAAATTCCAATCAACCTTGTCCCCTAATCCCTGTTATAAGATCTCCACAAGTTCTATCAGTGATTTAAGATCAGTGTTCGTTTCTAAGATAAAACTTTTTTTTCTTTCTCTTAAAAAAATGTTGTTTTATTCAATGACTTTTTTTTCCTAATCTCTTTGTTTTGGAAAGGCCACTATAAGGAACATGCAATAGATAAATTTAAAATAAACAAATAGATAAATGAGAAAACAACTTGGTTTGTTTGTTTAATTTGAATAACATTGTATTTGATGGTGATTTTTATTTCCTGGGCTTATCGGCTATCAAAGGAATGACCGTTTGCAAAAGATAATTAATTTTGTGATTGTCTAAAAAGTATGCTCAGTGGATTGCTGTGATTCTGTACTTGGCATTTAGGATGGCATTAAGCATGAAGTCATACAGACTTGGTTGAGATTCATTATTTAAAATCTCTGAAGGAGAATACATTCAAAAGGACAAAGCTTGAATACCCTAGAGCCTCATTGCAAATTTCCCAAATTGAGGATATGGAAAAATATGCCAAATTTGCTCGAGCTGTTTTGTTGACTATGGAAAATCTTTAACTAGGGGTAGTTGTATTTTTAATAGAATGGGAAGGGGTAGTTTTATTTTTAATAAAATGGGAAGATCTTTCTTGCCCATTAATAGGCCTAAGTGACCTGCTTTGAGTCTAAGTCACATAGAAGCCTGAGTCACAGGAGCCTGTGGCAGGAGGAGTTTGCTGAATGGGTACAGCAGGAACTGGGAGTGAGACATAGATGGGAGAGAGAGATCAGGCAGAGCAGCTAGTGTGAGTAAGAGAGCAATGATTTTTGCCTGGGGGAACTTGTTTTGTGGGGAGGCCTAATGGAGGGAAGGCTTGGGGATATTTGTGTTTCCTACATTGGTGATGTGTATGGAGAACACTTGGGATGATGGTGCTCTCTGCACTGGCAATAGTAATGCCATGCACAGGAGCTTTCCAGAGGAACTGCTACTGTGAACGGCTTTTTTAAGGTTCTAATTACTCAGTATAGTGATCACTCTATGAATTCCATAACAAAAGCAAAACATCCATGGAAAATTAAGGTACAGCATAATTCAAAATACAGCATTCACCATATTACAACTTATCACAGAAAATCACAATATAATATTCACAACATAGTCTCAAAGTAAAATAATCACTCAATTTAATTCAATGTCACAAAATAGTCACTCTTAAGTTAATTCAATCAGTCACTTATCAGTAGTATCAAAGTACACAGTCAAAATCTTCCATTCTTGTAGCAAGGTCTTGATTAACTCAATCAGTCACTTATCAGTAACAATGGTCAAAGTACTCAAAGTACAATCAGTCACTTATTCAGTAAAGTCTTACTAAGTATCATACACAAAATCCTCCACCCCTTAGGTCACTAGTAAACTATAATTCCATAATTACTCAGTACCCAAGGAGAGGTCTTTTCTTCATCTTGACTTAGGGCCTGTTCTCAGACTCCCTGGATCGCCTTCCATGGTCCCAGATTCTACCTCTATTCAATGGTAGAAAGCTCCCAGTTCCTCAACCAACTCTCTGTGCAGGTACAGGACCACACTGGACTTCACAAGGTCTGGTCCATGTCAGCTCCTTCATCATTTCTGCTCCAAGGAATTCAAGGCTCAATCAAGCCACAAACAAACAAAGTGTCAGAATCCCAGCCATGCTTCAGTCACCTGGGCTTCTGGGCTCCTGGGCTTCTGGCTCCTGCTCCTGGCTCTGGCCTCCTGGCTCCTGGCCTCCTGGGATCCTGGCTCCATGTTCTGGGTTCCTGTTGATAAGAAGCTCCACCACCACAAGTTTTCAGGACTCAGTTCTCCATTCTTCTGTAGCTGCTCTGCCACCAGATCTCAGTCTCAAGGAAATTCTGACTGAGCTTCTCTGAGGCTTTTCTTATATACACATGTAATGTAATGCCAAAAGAAGGCAACTTCCCAGGTTCAAAATACCAGCATAGGTGCTCTCTATTTTATTCAGTGACAAACCAAGAACAGAGAAGATCGAAACATGACATCATTCAAAATACAGCATTTACTAAGTGTGATTAAATAATCTCCAAGTACTACCCCACCCCAGGACCTTCCAATCATTCAATCAATTACAAAGTCCCAGTTCCAAATACTTCTCCACCCCAGGCTATACCTTAATTAAGTCCACCACAAAGCCCCTCTTCTCAAATGGAGATTAGTTTCCAAACATAGGTAAAGTACCTTCATTTGTCAATCACAGAGCACAAAAAGGTCAAAAGTTCCCCACCCCTGGATCCCAATTGAATCTACCCCAGAGTTACATCAAGTTTAAACACAGCACTTAATACCCAAATGGAGGTCTTTTCTTCATCTTGACATGAGGCAAGTTCTCAGCAATCTTAGTTCCTGGGGAGACAAGGCTTAGCAAGGCCATAAGATACATTGCCAGTCCCTTCATGAATTTATCCTCTGTCTGTAGAACAGTCCTAGAACCCCTTAACACATTAGCAAAGCCCTCTCCCAGGATTTCTGTAAACATACAACAAGAAAATCCTTCTTCAGGGCTTCTGAACCAACAGAAAGGCTCCCAGACCCCTGCAACAACAGCACTGTCCTTCACCAGTGGACAGTATTCATTCTGTCTGCAGGACAGTCTCCAGACCCCTGCAACAACAGCACCGTCCCTCACCAGTGGACAGTATTCACTCTCCGTCTGCAGGACAGTCTCAGGGCTTCTTAGCGAACAGCCAGGTTCCAGGACTTCTTCAACAAAAGGACTGTCTTTCACTCTCTGTCTAATGTAATGTAATGCCAAAAGAAGGCAACTTCCCAGGTTCAAAATACCAGCATAGGTGCTCTCTATTTTATTCAGTGACAAACCAAGAACAGAGAAGATTAAAACATGACATCATTCAAAATACAGCATTTACTAAGTGTGATTAAATAATCTCCAAGTACTACCCCACCCCAGGACCTTCCAATCATTCAATCAATTACAAAGTCTCTGTTCTAAATACTTCTCCACCCCTAGGCTATACCTTAATTAAGTCCACCACAAAGCCCCTCTTCTCAAATGGAGATTAGTTTCTAAACATAAGGTCAAAAGTTCCCCACCCCTGGATCACAATTGAATCTACCCCAGAGTTACATCAAATTTAAACACAGCACTTAATACCCAAATGGAGGTCTTTTCTTCATCTTGACAGGAGGCAAGTTCTCAGCAATCTTAGTTCCTGGGGAGACAAGGCTTAGCAAGGCCATAAGATACATTGCCAGTCCCTTCATGAATTTATCCTCTGTCTGTAGAACAGTCCTAGAACCCCTGAACACGTTAGCAAAGCCCTCTCCCAGGATTTCTGTAAACATCCAACAAGAAAATCCTTCTTCAGGGCTTCTGAACCAACAGAAAGGTTCCCAGACCCCTGCAACAACAGCACTGTCCTTCATCAGTGGACAGTATTCACTCTGTCTGCAGGACAGTCTCCAGACCCCTGCAACAACAGTACTGTCCCTCACCAGTGGACAGTATTCACTCTCTGTCTGCAGGACAGTCTCAGGGCTTCTTAGCGAACAGCCAGGTTCCAGGACTTCTTCAACAAAAGGACTGTCTTTCACCAGTGGACAAATCTGGCAAAACAAAGTTGCCTTTGCTTGGCATTACATTACAACACAGTATTACCTACTTTCTTTGACCAACCCCTTCCGGTTACATCAGTTAACAGGATACAGGAGTTCATAGCTTCTGTTCCCCCAATCAGAGGCTTAATCAGTTACTAAGTGGTAAGTGCCTGCTACTTTTGCCAACACAAAAGGGATCTTAAAATTCAAAATTACATTACCAGCATTGGCAATGTGTATAGACTTCTTTGTTACTACAATGAATTTAGCTTACTGGTGTTTGAATAAATGTTTTGGTTTAATCTTCTAGAAAAAGGGTATATCAGCAATGCCATATTCACAATGCCTATAGAGATTACAAATATGCTGATATAATTATCCATTATAAAATACGTCATGTTTGCCATATGAGGAAATAAACTAGAAAATTTATTAAGATACCAAAAGACTGAGTCCCAAAACCAGAAAGTGAAAGCCATCAGAGTAGTTATGATATTGGCACAGGTAGATAAAGTAGAAAGCACCCACATTTTCAAGCCTTTAAAACAGAACAGGCTACCTCAGGCAAAGGTCCTCCTCTCCCCACACACAGCAACCACCCAGCGTCCTGGAAGCGCGCTCCCAGCAGCTCCGGCCCCTGGCAGTCCTCAGCAGGAGTCCTTAGCAGTCCTAACTCAAAAAGGGCTTCACGCTGCCATTGCCTCTGCTGCTGCTGCCGCCGTTGCCACCACCGCCAGCCACCGCAGGAACACTAGCTTGGCTTCCGATTCCTCTTGCTCCGCCCCTTCCTGCTACGTCAGCAAGTCCAACGGGGCATGGAAGATCTTTAAATCCCATAACCCTTACATTGGGTCTGTTATATATTGTGATTCAGACCTGGCAATACACCTACTTTTTGATAGCAGCTGCTGTAGATATCGCATTGGCAAAATGGGAGTGTAATGGGAGAAGAATATACCAAGAGGGGTATATGTAGACCTGAGTTGAGATTCTCTGGCTACTTCCAAGTACATGTGTGATAAGCAATCAAGGACTTTCGCTGGTGTAAGAATTATTTGGTCTCCATGAAAAAACCATGAAGAGGTTGGTATGACAAAGATAATTAGTCTTTGAGACAGAATAAATGACCCACTCAGTATAATTTAAAGACAATGATATCTTCTGTTTATTTCTATTTTCCAGTCTCTTGAGCATGTGAGGATTCTGTAGGTGTTTCTTAAAGATGTTCCTCTAGGTGTGGAGCATAAAGAGTTATGTTAGTTCCTTAAAATTGGCAGTATGTGCTGCCTAGGTGTAACTATGACTGAACTTAGACCCCTGGTCCCTTACCCTGTTTGTGTTTTTTTTTTTTCCCCTGAGCATAGGCAACTGAATAGTGATGATGAAATTATTTATTCATTCATTTACTAGGTATCATTTTTGAATTCATTTGCTTGTTTGCTTATTCAACAATTCACTCATGGATTTGTTCTTCTATTCACTCATTTATTAATTTCTTTGACTGTTTTATGAATGGCTGTTTTGGAAGTTTGGGAATTACCACTTTATTCAATAAGATCTGACCAGAGGCAGGTTGGATTTCTCCAGCTACAGCCTTTTTATGGAAGATGGCAACTTACAGGAGAAAAAGTCAAAGCCATACAATTGGTGCCAAAAAGACACCAACTTTGAGGGAGTTATGCAGACCAAGGAAAAAGTGAAATGGTTATTCAGAAGTCCTAATAAGTATTTCTTGTTCTGTTGCAAGCTCCCAGGAGAGTTTTATAGAAATCCTGACTTATTGTTTCATATATTAAGATTTTGTTAATTTATGATTTTTTTTATTTATTCATAGCATTTCTTTGCAGTGAAGGAAATAGACAGTTCTTCCATACACAATTGACTTTGCATGAGCCAAACTTAAGCTTTCCTTAACACACTGTCATCAGAACTCTTCTCTTACATGTGGGCTGTAATGAGTCAGACAGTACATGAAAAAGTGTGACTACCCTCCATTCTCCCAGTTTACAACCTTCTTTTAAGTGCTCATTACCTCTCATCTAAATTACTGAAACAGTTGTCTGAGTGGTCTTGGCTGTTCTCATTCCTCTAGAGTCTACCCTTCATATTCCAAGAAATTCAAGAAAGATTATGAAACTCTGAGAGAACTTTCTTATGAAAAAGCCATCTCTGTTCAGGGAAATAATTTTGGAGATCATTCAAAGGAGAACAACCATGTTGATGAAGACTGCTGAGTTTGTATCATATGAGAACTTGATGAAAGTGAGAATACATATAATAGAAATGAGAAGCCTTGGATAAGGACAGTGGGAATGACAAATATTTGAAAGGCTTTCATGTGGAAGAGGGATAACACTTGACCTGTTTTTCTCTGGAAGACAGAACCAGATTATTGGGTGAAAAAAAAATACAAAGAGAAATTTAGGTTTAATGTCAGGGTAAAACATTTTTTGAAGAATAAGACTCATCCAAAAGTCGAATAGGACACATCAATACGTAGCATTTCCTTTCCCATCCTTTCGTCTTCCCCCTGACGGGTGATCCTACAGGCTCTTTATCTTGGTGGTAGGGAGCATTGTATATGTGCATGTATACATGTATTTATGTGTATAGATAACTGTGGACTGGACAGTAAGAAATACTTTAAGAAGACTCTAGAAACATAACTTGGGAGGTTTGGGATCGCAGAGAAGATTTGGAACAACTTTCAAGAAAATAGGTATGAGCAAAGTAGAGAAGCCTAGAGTGTCTATGAAATTTAGATATAATTTGTATATAACTCTGCATTATGAATACTTCATGCCACAACCAAGTCATTTAGAAAATAGGAATTTTGTCATATGAATCCATTAAACATTGTGAAAAAATTAATAGAATCCAAATTATTTCAGTTATCTTTGTAACCATAGACCTAACAAGTCATGTTTGACTGGTATTATTTTTAATGGAAATTCTTGAAATTTTCATATGTTTCAGACTTGTTTAATTAAAAATATTTTTAACAATGCCAAATGGTCATTTCTTTTTATTTCAAATTATAATCAACTACAGTTTACTCCATGACAAATGTGAAGTCTTTTCAGCGGCTTAACACAGAAATATTTCTGTGATTGATTGCTGAGAGTTTGTATTTATTCTAATATATTTAAATAACAAAAGGACAATGAGAGCAAAAATAGAATCTGACTCATCAGAACCTTATCATGTGCAGCACCCCTTTACCAGAGATAGTAAAAGTCAAGCAGCAGTTAAATCAAATTGGCTTCTGGGGGAAGAAAAAAAAATACACACACACACAATATAGTATTTCTGCTTTCTTCTCTTCCCTCCCCAAGTGAGCATCTGATTAATTCAGAATTAATATCCTGAGGAATAAGAGTTCACTTGTGTGTATATGTATCTTCCCTGATGGCAACTTCTTATACTTTGAGAATAAATTTTATTTTTTGCAATAATTAAAAGTCTTTTGGAGGCTGGATTGATAAATAAGATGGTTAGTTTGGTGATGGCATTAGGGACAATTTGTTGTGATGATTATAGTTGTTGTTGCTATTGTTCTATTTAATTCTGTTAATACACATGGTATTTCGTGATACAGAGCTGTCTTCAGAACCAGAATGACCTGAGTTTAAATCCTGCCTCTGAAGCATACTGGTTGAGTGACCATAGACAAGTGGCTTAATCCCTCTCAGTGCCCTAGAGTCTAGGCAACTCTGAGTGACTATGAGTTGTGGCAGAAATCACTGATCTCATCTAGGAGTTTCTTATGCTAATGAAATACCTGGTCCAATCTCTCTCCTTCTGGTGTTTTTGTTTAGATACACAAGGCCAGTTCTAATATGTCTCCCCATCCCAACTCCATTTTTGTGGATGAAATAAAGTTTTCTTAAGATATTTGAAGAAATGGAGTTCTTAATCTGAGGATTTAGATGTATTTCAGGGGATGCAGGAACTTAGGAAAAGTACATTTTTTTCTCTAACCTCTAACTGAAATTTAGCATTATTTTCAAATATTAAATGGTCTTTACCTTCAAATATTAAAATGTTATTATATGTACACACACACATATATGTATATATGCATGTATATATTGTGAACCAAATTTCTTTGGAAGTCTGGGGAAGACTACAAATTCTTCTCATACACACCCACATAAATATACATATACACATATATATGTATAAATATAATACTATGTAATGCCAAGCAGAGGTGACTTCCCAAGGTTCAAAATACCAGCATAGGTGTTCTCCATTTTATTCAATGAAAAATTAAGAATATAGAAAATCAAAATATAGCATAATTTAAAATACAGCATTCACCAAGTATAATTCAATAGTTTCCAAGTACTACTCCACCCCCTGGATATTATAATTCATTTAGTCAATCCCAAAGACCCTCTTCGAAGTACTACTCCACCCCTAGGCTGTACGTTCATTTAGTCAACCACAAAGCCCCTCTTCTCAAACGGAGATTAGTTTCCAATCATAAGTAAAGATTGGTCAATCACAGAGCAAAAAAAAAAGTCAAAAGTTCCCCACCATTGGATGACAATTGAATCTACCCCAGAGTTACAACAAGCTTAAGCACAGCATTTAATACCCAAAGAGAGGTCTTTTCTTCATCTTGACTCAAGGCAAGTTCTCAGCAATCTTTGTTCCTGGGGAGACAAAGCAAGGCCACAAGATACATTGCCAGTGTCCTCATTAATTCACTCTCTGTCTACAGAACAGTCCTAGGACCCCTGAAAACATTAACAAAACCCTCTTCCAATTTTCTGTAAACATTAGAAAATGCTTCTTCAGGGCTTCTGAAACAATAGCAAGGTTCCAGGGCCTCTGCAACAACAGCACTGTCCTTCACCAGTGGACACAATTCACTCTCTGTCTGCAGAACAGTCTCTGGACCCCTGAACCAACAGCAAGGTTTCAAGACTTCTGCAACAACAGGACTGTCCTTCACCAGAGGATGAATCTGGCAAAAACAACATCAAAACAAAGTACCAGCATAAGAGCCATGTCTCCTCAGTCCTTGGCAGCTCTGGGTGGCAGCTCTTAAAAATCCTGGGCATTTCTAGCTGGCCCTCAGCAATCCTCTCTGTCTTTCTGCTTCCACAATGTTGCTTCCCAAAAAATTCTTCTGCCTCTCTCTCTGCTTGTACCTCTCTCAATCCACATCACCAGCTCCTCCCAGTTCAGCCCTCTTTTTTTATGTCAACAAGTCCACCCCACAAGTGGGATTCACAAGTTCTGGGTTTTAACACAATCAATCCAAATACCAAGCCAATACAGAGGGATCTTTAAATTCCATTACTATTACACCCTGGACCCTAGATTCTATATTTCAGTCATCATCACCTCCATCTCCATCAGCCAGGATAATGAAGGCCTTTTAAGCTTCCCAGCTACCAAGATATTACCTTCTCTTTCTTCACAGATATTATATTGGTTGTGAGTGAAGGAAACTTAGTAGGCAGAGATCCTTTGGGACCTTACCCTCAGGTAAAATCCCTCTGATTTTCCCACACAAATTAAACATTCTTAACTGTGGAGATTCTGTTAATTTGATTGCTAAAGTCCTTATGTTCAGAGTCAATGTTTTTTTTTTTCTTTTCTCTTGGTAGTTTCAAAGACAATATAGCAGGACTTTGTAAATTATGGATATTTCTAGATCATAATCATTGGTCACTTTTACATAGCACTTTCTAATTTATAAAAGTCTTTAAAAAATTATCCAATCCTAAGGAGTTGTATGAGTTATCTGTAGAAATATCATCCTTATTTTATAGAAAGAAATTAAATTTCATGGAAGTTAAGCTACTTATCTAAGGTCATAGCTATTACCACGACCAGGATTGTGACCCAGATACCTCCTACTTTCCAGTCCTGGAAATTTCTTACTATCCTACACGGTAATGTTAAATGCCTATTATTTGTGGGAAAGAAATATCACTTCAGTAGACTTCAGTAGGAAAGTATTAATGGACATTGTGGGATTTTTACTAGATTTTGAGCTGCAATAGAATATTACACACTGTTGGACAGGTGCAGAGTAGGAGAAAGACATTAATTCACATTTTTAGTTCTTTTTAATCTTTTATTTTCTTTGACATATTTTACTCCTGCTTTCTGATCACATCCAGTGCAATTTGTCAGTCCTAACACTGATCACAATTTATAAACCACAGGAATTAGAGTGGGAAGGAGCTCTGAAGGCCATTTATTCCAATTCCCTCATTTTATAGATGATCTGAGATTTTCCCAATGTCACAGCCTAAGTTTGAATTGAAGTAAATGGATCATTTATTTAGAGATAGGAAGGACTTCAGATATTGTTAAAGGAATTCCCTCATTATTACAAATCAAAACAACTCTTAGGTACCACATCTCACCAGCCAGACTGGCTAAGATGACAAAACAGGAGAATGATAAATGTTGTAGAGTATGTGGAAAAATTGTAACACTGATATATTGTTGGTGGAGTTATGAACTGATCCAGCCATTCTGGAGAGCAATCTGGAACTATGCACAAAGGACTATAAATAAGTACATACCCTTTGACCTAGCAATACCACTTCTAGGGCTATATACCAAAGAGATCAGAGAATTGGGAGGAGGACCTGTATGTACAAAAATATTTATAGCAGCTCTTTTTGTGGTGGCAAAGAATTGGAAATCAATGGGATGCCCATCAATTGGGGAATTGCTGAACAAGTTGTTGTATATGAATGTAATGGAATACTACTGTGCTATAAGAAATGAGGAGCAGACAGACTTCACAATAGCTTGGAGAGACTTATATAAAACTGATGCTGAGCAAGAAGAGCAGAACCAGGAGAAATCTCTACACAATAACAAATATAATGTATGTGTGATGACCGACATGAATAGACTTGGTCCCTTTCAGCAATGTAAGGTTATAAGACAACTCCAAAAGACTCATGACTGAAAGAGATACCCACATCCAGAAAAAGAGATACAGAATGTGAACTCAGTGAAACAAACTACTTGCTCTTTCTCTTTTTGTTGTTTTGTTGTGTTTCCTCTTTCACACTGCCATAATGGGGGTGGTGGCAAGAAAAAGAGGGAGCAAAAAAATAAAACTCAAGGGGCTGTGGAACTGAATGCTATAAAATAAAAGTAAATAAATTTTAAAAGAAATAAAAAAGAAAGACAAAAATCAATGATTTTGAGGGCTTTTACAAATTAATGAAGAATGAATTGAGTAGAATCCAGAATACAATCTATGTGAAAACAACATGAAAACTGTAAGAACTATGATTGAGACAATAACCATTCACCATTCCAGAGGAGCGAGGATGAACCATACTATTCATTAGGGAGAGGTGATGGATGTAGGTTGTGGAGCTAGACACATTATGTTTTTGTATATAGCCATTAAATATGTTACATATAGTTGTATACAGTCACATTTTGCTTTATTATGCATAATTGTTATAAGAAATTTTCTTTCTTTTCTTTCTTTCTTTTCAATTGAGTTATGAGATGGGAAGAGAAAATAGATTTTTTTAATTGAAAATAGCAGAGAGATGGGGGCTTGCTAGAGATGTGAAATGTTGCATGAACTAACAGATGAGGTCATGAGACCTTTCATGAAGTGAAAGTGATCTGTAAATGTATGTAACATAAAAATAAAACATTAATATAAAAGAAAGTATAAAAAAGAAAAAAAAAGTTTGGAACCTCCCAATTGATTTTCCTATTTTAAATGTCTTCCCACTTCATTCTTTTTTTCCACAAACCTGCCAAAAATATTTTCCTAAAATGCAGTTCTGGGGGGCAGAGTCAAGATAGCAGATTAGAAGCAAGACCTCCCCTTGGCTCCCACTTCCACCTTGCGCTATCTATGTAAAAGGGGACTCTAAACAAACTTTGGAGATGCAGAACCCACAAAATGACACAGAGAAGCTAACTTCCCACTGAGGACAGCCAGGCAGACCTGCAGGAATTAGCCAGGGCAGCTCTCTGGGAGCCAAGCCCAGCCCCAGGCCAAGGTTTTAGACCCAGGGAAGGCCTGACCAGCCACCAGCCAGAGGGACCCCAGATCAGCAGCAGCTGTGGCCATTTCCAGATTTAGCTGTTGCTAAATAGATGCAAAGGACAAAGTGAGAGGCAAGGGCTGTCTGGACTTTGGGACCTAGTAAGAGGGAATTCATGGCTTTTGCCCCCGGGGCGAGAAGCCTCTAAGAAGCCTGCATAGCCAGCCAGCACCATGTGGCAGATTCAGCTCTTGGCCTGCAGAGTGTAGGGGGACCAAGCACCAGTCTGAGGGGTAATAGCTCTTGCTCTAACCTGCTTGGATCTGGATTCAGTCTAGGGTGGAAGTCCTGGGGTGTGTGTCCAGCTTGCCAGAGCATGTGGAGACCTCAGATAGGGCACCCATCTAATACCTCTGGCAGCTGAGAAAACCCCATCATTTGGGACAAAAGCTCCCCTGTCTGGTGGCAGAGTCCTATTGTGGCAAAAAGGCCAGGGGTCAAGTGACTGAGGGGCAACATGACCAGGCAAAGGAAACAAAGGAGGCAGACGATTCCAACATTAGACTCCTATTTTGGGGAAAAAACAGAGCAAAGCATGGAAGAGGAGGAACACAGTGAAGTCAGAACTCCTGCACCAAAAGCTTCAAAGGAAAATACGAGCTGGTTACAGGCCATAGAGGACCTTAAGAAGCAGAGAAGAGAAGTGGAAGAAAAATTGGGAAGAGAAATGAGAACAATGCAAGAAAATTATGAAATGAGAGTCAACAGCCTGAATGAGGAAAATCACACCTTAAAAAACAGACTAACTTAAATGGCAAAAGAAGCTCAAAAAGGCAATAAGGAGAAGAATGCCTTAAAAAGTCGAATTTGCCAGATGGAAAAAGAATCTCAAAAGCTCAATGAGGAGAATCATTGCTTCAGAATTAGATTGAAGCTAATGGAAGCTAATGACTTTATGAGAAATCAAGATGCTGTTAATCAGATGCAAACAAATGAAAGAATAGAAGGCAATGTAAAATATCTCATGGGAAAAACCAATGACCTGAAAAATAGATCCAGGAGAGATAATTTAAAAATTATTGGACTATATGAAAGCCATGATCAAAGTAAGAACCTAGAAATCATCCTCCAGGAAGTTCTCAAAGAAAACTGCCCTGATGTTTTAGAACCAAAGAATAAAATAGAGGTTGAAAGAATCCACCAATCACCTCCTGAAAAAGATCCCCAAAAGAAAACTCCTAGGAATATTACAGCCAGGTTCTGGAATTCCCAGATTAAGGAGAGAATATTACAAGTGCCAGGAAGAAAAAAAACTGAATATTGTGGACACACAATCAAGATAATCCAGGATCTGTCAGATTCTACTTGAGGGATCAAAGGGCTTGGAATATGATATTTCAGAGGTCCAAGGAGCTGGGATTAAAACCAAGGGTCACCTACTCAGCAAAACTGAGTATCATGTTTCAGGGGAAAATATGGTCATTTAGTGGAATAGAGGACTTTCAAGCATTCTTGCTGAAAAAACCAGAGTTGAATAGAAAATTTGACATTCAGATACAAGAAGCAAGAGAAGCATGAGAAGGTAAATGGAAAAGAAATCATATGGCACTTATCAATGTTCAACTATTAATATTCCTACATGGAAAAACAATAATTGTAACTGATGAAACTTTTCTCAGTATTTGAAGGGAATATATATATATATGTATATATATATATGGGTATATGGGCATATGAATACATATGTAAATGTGTGTATATATGTTTACAGGTATACATAGAGGCACAGGACCAATTTAATAGGAAGGGATACTTAAAAGTTGAAATTAAGAGGTAAGAGAGGAATATAATGAGAGGAGATGGGGAGAGACAGAATGGGGTAATCTATTACATATAGAAGAGGCAAGGGAAAATGGTTATAATGGAGGGCAAGAATAGGAAGGCAAAAGGGAATGGGTCAACCTTATTCCCATTTAATTTGGCTTGAGGAGGTAATAAAATACACACTAAATAGAGTATCACACCCTCCAGGAGAGTAGGGGAGGGAATTGGATGAGAGGGGGGATCATGGAAGGGAAGGAAGGATGGGGGGAGGGAAGTTGGAAGCACCCACTTTTGAAAAGGGACAGGATCAAAGTAGAGAATAGAACAAGTGGGAGGTGGGATAGATGGGAGGGAAATATAGTCAGTCTTTTTAAAGAGTTCTTTAAACATGTTCTTTAAAAACATGTTATTGTTTTGCATAAGCCACACATGTGCCATGTACAACCTATACTGAACTGCTTATCTTCCCAGTAAGGGTGGGAGACAAGGGAGGAAGGGAATGAATCTGGAATTCAAAGTTTTAAAATCAAATACATACATATGTATATATATATACACACACACATAAATATATACATATATGTGTATATATGTATGTATATGTATAGATGTATGGGAATGTGCGTGTGTACATGTGTATATATACTATTATTAATACTATTTTACATGTGATTGGGAAATAAGATATACAGGCACTGGGGCATAGAGATCAACTGCAAAAAGAGAAAGGGGTATGGGAGAAAATATGGGAGAGATTGGAGGAGGGGATATCCTGTGGGACTGCTATTTTGGGGCAGTGGGTAGGGAAAAATTGGGGAGAAAATTCGTGACTCAAAATCTTGCTGAAATGAATAATGTAAAATCAGAAGTTAATTAAGCATTTGAAAAAAATAAAAGAGAATGTTAAATGCAGTTCTGAACCCATCTTTTCTCATTACTCAGTAAACTCTGTTGGCTACCTATAACCTCCAAAATCAAATATAATCTCCTCTGGCATTTAAAACCCTTTACCATCTATTTTCTAGCTATAATACAAATCACTGTTCTTCCTATAATATATAGTTCAGACAAACTGAACAGGAAATGACATTACAAAACCACTCATTTAGTAGTACTATAAAAAAATTGGGCAAAAAGTCATAGATTTATATGGAAAACTTTCTGTTGAACTGAAATCAGAAATATCTTGAGCTGATATCAGAAATATGTATGTATATGTGTATATATTTATATGAAAGTGTGAGCATACACACACTCACACACATACTCACCTATTTGTGTGAATCTATAACTTATCCACTTGTTATATTGAGGAAATTAATAAAAAATTCGTTACTAATATAATGTTCATTTCACTAGACTCTGTGCCATGTATTAGCTATTATTAGTTATCATTTTTAAATGTGGAAATATTTTTGGTAGTTATGGCTTGAAAGAAGGTGAAGAGACTATTGTTTGGAATTCATCTTAATATATTTTATTTTTTCTTACCTTATACTTCTGATAGCACCATAATCCCCTTTAGTAAATACACTTGCTAAATTTTGGTTTGTTAATTTGTTAACATGATAAAGATAGAATATATTTTCCCTCCCAAGAGTATTCAAATTTTGAAGAAGATGAAAGAGGGGGGAGAGAGAGATACAGACAGAGACAGAGAGACAGAATGAATGAATGAGAATGATAAAGACATAGAACGATGTAGTATATACAGTATGGTGCAGTAGAAGTATATTTGGATTACAAGCTAAGAGATGTGAATTCTGGCCCTATCTATGTTAGTAATGAGTTGCATTACATCAAGAAAATAAAAATCTCCTTTGAGCCTTCATTTCCTTCATGGAAATGAGACAGCTGGACTAGATCATGTCTAAGGCCCCTTCTTACTCTCATAGGCTATGTTTTCATGGAAGGTAGAATTTCACCCTGTAGAGTAATTGAGAGCCTCTCCAGTTACATAAATGAAGAAACATCCATTCCGTTAAGACAATAATAGAGCTAAAATATATTATATAATAATTGTTTTAGGACTATGCTATTTTTCATAATTGCTTATGTTTGTATCTTCTATTAAAATCTTCCCTCCAGTCCTCTTCATGGTATGGGGTTGAATCAGCATCTTCAAATACTGTACAGAGTATAATTTCTGACAAGTTTCACCAAAACAAATGCACTATGAATGTGGCTTGACAATAGATTGTGTCATTCAAGAACTAGACTATCAGAGTTAGCAAAGGCTAAGTATAAAGAACATTAAACACGAAGTATTTCTTTTTTTGGCCATAGAAATAAATTAAACACCCTATCAGGGGTTGCAATGTACTCCAGTAGAGGGAGAAACCTTGTCAATGAAACCTGCAGTCCTTGAAGTATTAAGGAATTAAACCAAGCTCTTTTATGTTCTTTACTGCTTATTGCCATTATTTTATTGATAATTTAGTTTACTGACTTTTATTAGGATAACATGTTTTTGTGTAGAGTACCTAGGCTACCTCAGTGTATCAAGAGTAGCTGACAATGACCTACAGTCCTATGGTGTTTTAAAGCTTAAAAAATTTATGTACATTATCTTAAGTGAGCCTCAGAATTACCCTTTGAAGCAGGTACTGGAGAATGGTTATTATCCCTATTTCCCAAGTGAGAAAACAGAGGCTCAGACTTGTGTAAATGTCTTGCTTATTTTCTTATAACTAGTGTCAGAGGCAATATTTGAATCCATGCCTCTCAACCCCAGGGCCTGGTATTCTATTCATTATGCAGCATTTAACAATTCAAGTACATTAACAATAAGAGTTGCATACATAAGATGCAATCACAGGGACAGGTAGGCATCTTTGAGAATGATGCTTCACTGCATTTTTATAATGCTTGAGACATTTTCACTGGAATTATGAATAAACTAACATCAACAAATTAATCCTGATATTTTCCCCCTCTTCAATTCTGTAATCAAGATTTTACATATATCTCAAGCACAGGGCAAGTTTTTTTTTAATTCCATTCAAATTAAAATTCCTACCTTATCAACACTTCATTCAGGAGTAAAGATGAAAGATCTAATTGAAAAAAGTCACCCCAAATGCTGTGGCAAAATCACCCACTTTGAAGAACCAGGTGGTATATTTTTATGCCTGGGCATCTGCTTGCTTGAAATTCATGAAATTTTGGGGCGGCCAGGTAGCACAGCGAGTAAGAGCACCGGCTCCAGTGTTGAGAACACCTGGAGATCGAATCCCGGGCTCAGACACTTAGCACCCACCCAGTAACACCTGGCCGTGTAACCTTGAGCAAGTTACTTAACCCCAATTGCCAGGTGGCTCAGCAAGTAAGAGCACAGGCTCCAGTGTCGGGATGACCTGGATCAAATCTGGGCTCAGATACTCAGCACCACACCCAGAGATAATAACTGGCCGTGTAACCTTGAGCAAGTTACTTAACCCCAATTGCTTTAAAAAAAAAAAAAAGAAATTCATGAAATTTAGAGCTGGAGAGATGTTGTCAGACAATTACCTAGTGTTATTTATTAGTTCTCATGTACTGTTTCAAAATGTTTCTCAGCACAATGAAATTAATCTCTTCCTCAGTGTTGTAAGGGATGATGAAAAAAAATGAAATAGTAGCAGGTATTTCTCAGGTAACTTCTTTGTGTCTATCACTGTTTGATGCTATGGGGGAAAAAAATAAGTACCAAGCATATTCTCTGCTCTCCAGGAGCTTTAAAGTTAATTGGGTGGAATAGATATTCCTATAAGTTATTGATTAGTAGAACAAGACTACAATAAATGGCTATGAGATAGAAACAAATGCCAAACTAGGGATATAGTAGGCAAGTGTAAACTTAATATGAGTTAATGGTGTATTGCAACAGCCAAAATAGCTAATAGTATCTTAGGCTGCTAATACTATCTTAGGCCGCTAATACTCAGAACCAAAGAAGTGATATTTCTGCTGTGCTCTGCCCTGGCCAGACCATATCTATCATCTTACAATCAATTCTGGGTGCCTCATTTAGGAAGAACATTAATCATTTGAAGAATGCCAGCAGGAAAGCAACCAGGGAAGTGAGGAATTTGCCATAAGATCATGGCATATGAGGATGGTTTATGGGATTAGACTAGGTGAAGAGAAGACTTAGGGGAAAACCAAATAATTGACTTCAAGTATTTGAAGGACTATATATTGGAAGAAGGATTTTAATTATTCCACTTTGTCCAAATAGGAAGATTTAGGCTCAATCTAAGGATTAACTTCTTTTTTTTTCTTTTTTTTTAAAGCTTTATTAACTTATGATTTACATCATCCGTTTCCGCCATATTTTGAGTTACAAATTTTCTCCCCATTTCTCCCCCACCAACTGCCCCAAGATAGCAGTCCCACAGGATATCTCCTCCTCCAATCTGCTCTCTCCCACATTTTCCCCCATACCCCTTTCTACTTTTCCAATGGATCTCTATGCCTCAGTGCCTGCACATCCCATTTCCCAATTACATGTAAGATGGCATTAATTATATATATATATATATATATATATATATATAT
>NW_027185712.1:5269072-5298514 GCF_028583685.1 Petaurus breviceps papuanus
ATATATATATATATATATATATATATATATATATATGTATACATATATATATATATATACATATTTGAATATTTGATTTCAAAACTTTCAATTCCAGATTCATTCCCCTCCTTCCCCATCACCCACCCCTACTGGGAAGATACGCAGTTCAGTATAGGTTGCACATGTGTTGGTAATGCAAAACAATAACATAGTAGATACATTGCAAAAGACTGACTACACTTCCCTTCCTCCCTCCCATCCCACCTCCCACCCGCTCTATTCTCCACTTTGATCCTGTCTATTTTCAAAAGTGAGTGCTTCCAACCTCCCTCCCCCCCAGCCTACCCTCCCTTCTATCATCCCCCCACTCAACCCCTTCCCCCCCTGTTTTCCTGGAGGGTGAGATACCCTATTTAGTGTGTATTTCACTCCCTCCTCAAATTCAAGGGAATAAGGTTGACCCATTCTAAGGATTAACTTCTTAAGAATTAGAACCCTTGGGGGCAGAGCCAAGATGGCAGAGTAGAAGCATGACCTTCCCGAGGCTCCGGCTTCCACCCTCCCCAATCCATGTAAAAAGGGGACTCTAAACAAACTTTGGAGCTGCAGAACCCACAAAATGACACAGAGAAGCTAACCTCCCGCTGACAACAGCCGGGCAGGCCGGCAGGAATCAGCCAGCACAGCGCTCTGGGAGCCCAGCCCAGCCCCATGCCGAGGCTTTAGCCCCAGGGTGGGCCTGACCAGCCACCAGCCAGAGGGACTCCAGATCAGCAGCAGCTGTGGCCATTTCCAGATTTATCAATACATAGATGCGAAGGACAAGGTGAGAGGCCAGTGCAGTCTGGACTTTGGGACCCAGGAAGTGGGACTGCCTGGCTTTTACCCTGTATCAGCAATGCCATATTCACAATGCCTATAGAGATTACAAATATGCTGATATAATTATCCATTAGAAAATACGTCATGTTTGCCATATGAGGAAATAAACTAGAAAATTTATTAAGATACCAAAAGACTGAGTCCCAAAACCAGAAAGTGAAAGCCATCAGAGTAGTTATGACATTGGCACAGGTAGATAAAGTAGAAAGCACCCACATTTTCAAGCCTTTAAAACAGAACAGGCTACCTCAGGCAAAGGTCCTCCTCTCCCCACGCACAGCAACCACCCAGCGTCCTGGAAGCGCGCTCCCAGCAGCTCCGGCCCCTGGCAGTGCTCAGCAGGAGTCCTTAGCAGAAAGTCCTTAGCAGTTCTAACTCAAAAAAGGGCTTCGCGCTGCCACTGCCTCTGCTGCTGCCGCCATCACCACCACCTCCAGCCACCGAAGGAACGCTAGCTTGGCTTCCGCTTCCTTATGATTTCTTTTCCCTGTTTACCTTCTCATGCTTCACTTGCTTCTTGTACCTGAATGTCAAATTTTCTATTCAACTCTTTTTTTTTCATTAAGAATGCTTGAAATTATTCCGGCCTCAGATACTTTATACCCACACAAAAAAAACCTGGCTATGTAAGCTTGGGCAAGTTAGTTAACCCCAATTGCTTAAAAAAAAAGAATGCTTGAAAGTCCTCTATTCCATTGAATGACCATATTTTTCCCCTGAAACATAATACTCAGTTTTTCTGGGTAGGTGATTCTGGGTTTTAATCCCATCTCCTTTGACCTCCGGAATATCATATTCCAGGCCCTTGGATCCCATACTATAGAAGCTGCAAGATACTGTGTTGTCATGATTGTGTTTCCACAATATTCAAATTGTTTCTTCCTGGCTGTTTGTAATATTTTCTCCTTAATCTGGGAACATTGGAACGTGGCTATAATATTTCTAGGAGTTTTCTTTTGGGGATCTTTTTCAGGAGGTAACCAGTAGATTCTTTAAACCTCTATTTTCCCCTCTGGTTCTAAAACATCAGGGCAATTTTCCTTGAGAATTTCTTGAAGGATGATTTCTAGGTTCTTTTATTGATCATGGCTTTCAGGTAGTCCAATAATTTTTAAATTATCTCTTTTGTATCTATTTTCTAGGTGAGTGGTTTTTCCAATGAGATATTTCACATTGCTTTCCATTTTTTCATTTGTTTGAATCTGTTTAATAGTATCTTAATTTCTCATAAAGTCACTAGCTTCCATTTGCTCTAATCTATTTCTGAAGGGATGATTCTCTTCAGTGAGCTTTTGAGATTCTTTTTCCATTTGGCAAATTTGGCTTTTTAAGGCATTCTTGTACTCATTGTCTTTTTGAGCCTCTTTTGCCATTTGAGTTAGTCTATTTTTTTAAGGTGTTATTTTCTTCAGTCAGGTTGCTGACTCTCATTGCAAAATTTTCTTGCGTCGTTCTTAGTTCTATTCCAATTTTTTTCCTCCAGTTCTCTTATTTGGTTTTCAAAATCCTTCTTAAGCTCCTCTATGGCCTATAGGCAGTTCATACATTTCGTGGAAGCTTTTGGTGCAGGAGTTCTGACTTTGCTGTCTGCCTCCTATTCCATACTTTGATCCTTTTTGTCCCCCAAAATAGGAGTGCAATGTTGGTTGCTGTGCTGGCTTTGCTTCCTTTCCTTGTTCATGTTGCCACTCAATTACTTGACTTTTGAGATTTTTGTCACAGTAGAACTCTGCTACCAGATAGGGAAGCTTTACCCCAATGATTGGGGTTTTCTCAGCTGCCAGAGCTATTAGTTGGGTACCCTCTCTGAAGCCTCCATATGCTTTGGCAAACTGGTCACTCACCCCAGGACCTCCACACTAGACAGTGATCCAGATCCAAGCAGGTTAAAGGAAGAGTGATTATTCCTCAAACTGGTCACTTGGTCCTCCTACAATCTACAGGCCAGGAGCTCTGAAGCAGCCATTTGGTGGTGGCTGCACAGCAGCCATCAGTCGCTTCTCCCTCCAGGGGGCAAAGGCTCAACTGCACTCCCGCACTCCCTGTTCCCAAAGTCCACACTGCACTGACCTCTCACTTTGTCCTTACCATCTATGGGTTGATAATTCTGGAAATCACCACAGCTGCTGGTAATCTGATGTCCCTCCATCCAGTTTCTGCTTGTGGCTACCCTGAGGCTAAAACCTCTGCCTCGTGGGGGGCTAGGCTTGGCTCCCAGAGCACAGTGCTGGCCTCTTCCTGCCAGCTTCCCAGGCTGTTTTCAGTAGGAGGTCAGCTTCTCTGTATCATTTTTTTGGTTCTGTAGCTCCAAAGTTTGTTTAGAGTCATTTTTTTTTATATCAATTGGAGGAGGTGAAAGTGGGAGCCACATGGAAGTCCTGTTTCTACTCTACCATCTTGGCTCCCAGTTTCCTCATTTTAAAAATGAATTGAAGGAGGAAATGGCAAACCACTTCGGTATATCTGCCAAGAAAGCCCCCAAATGGGGTCATGAACAGTTTGACATGACGCAAAAGTGATTAAACAACAGCAAATGATACAGTGTAGGTGCTTAAACAATGATTCTTGACTGAATGGTACAGAACCAGAGGATTATAGTTTTAGGATAAAAATGGAATTTGTGCATCATATTCCAAAACTTGTATTTTATAGATGATAAAACTGAGGCTCAGAGAGAGAAACTTGTTGTTCAAGGTAATACATTTAATAAGTATAATTTGAAGGATGCTGATATCCACTATCATCCTCTTTTTATCTTTTAGTAATCTGTCACAGTGTCTGAATTTCTCACTATTAGAGTCATTCTTAGTTCATTCTCTATATGATGTCAGTTAAAATATAATTATACAGTAATTTTAAAAAATGGAGTATGAATCAGAAATAATCTGTAATAACTTTGCAATGAGTATATCTTAGGAACTTAATATATTAACCTGTAAAGAGATTTGCCCAAGTTTACCCAATTAATTAGTGGCTGAGCTAAGTCTCCATTATATCAGAATTTCACCTAGGAAGGATGACATGATAACTCACCAATTATTAACATGTATGACTTCATCAGTATCAATTTCTTTTTTGCCTTTTTGGAGGGCAATTGGGGTAAAATAACTTGCCCAAGGTTACATTACTAGTTTTTTGTATTTTCTTGTGTGTGTGTGTGGGGTGTGTGTGTGTGTGTGTGTGTGTGTGTGTGTGTGTGTGTGTTAAGTGTCTGAGGCCGGAACTGAACTCGGGTCCTCCTGACTCTGGGGCCAGTGCTTTACTCACTGCACCACCTAGCTGACACACCATAGAACAGAGTCCTGTGCCTTGATCATAGTATAGACTTTTTGGGAAGCAAAACTAAGGGACAAGGATGTGTGTGTGTGTGTGTGTGTGTGTGTGTGAGCACATGCACATGTGTGCATGAGTCTGTTAGGGGGTAGAGAGGATGAGGTATGTTGGGAAAAATTATGATTATGTCTGGTAGCCATTTGAAAAGAGGAAGACACTAAGAACACGAAAACAACTGTATAGGGGGAAATAGTATTTTTAAAAGGTGAGTAGTCCCAAATTTTAAGAATTTTGCTAATATTTTGATTTCAGGGGCAAAGCATGCTGGTTGGAAGAAAGGATAAGAAACAAATAAGGAGGGTTTTCGTGAAAGGGTAGGAATTACAGTTAGTATATGAGAGGAAATGGTTTTGGAATTTGTGGGTATTCTCCTATGACCATTCTGAAAAGTGCTGTCTTCAGTTCAGGAAATTCCAGGCTTACTACAGAAGAAAGGATATATGGACTATCTATCCAAATTAAGCCCTTTTAGATTTGAAAACAAAAGTAGAGAAATTGGCCATTAGACTTGAATATTTTGTGGAAAACATCTGGTGTCAGCCAAGAATATTAACACTTCTGAAAGCTGGGTTGGAAGACTGGAGCTGTCAGCAGAGTGTGACAGGTTTCTCTTTCCAATAATAACAGGCTAGAATGGAATCTGCCTTTTTCCAGAAAGAGCGGTTTTCACACTTAAAGGGAGCTCCCACACCCCCAAAGTTGTTTGCAGTGGCAAGGCTTCAGGGGCTGATTATTTTCAAAATCAATTTCATGAGAAGAGATTATGACCTTTCCCCTTAGTTCCACCTTCCAGACCTGGAGTATAGGCAGAGAGAATTTCAATGATTCACTTCATATTGACTATTCAAATATATGACTAGATAATTTCTTTGTTTTCTTGAGTCCTGGACTACTGAACCTCATCCACTTATTCTGCCAAAGTTGGGTACATTCCTTGAAATTTCAGAATCATAACAGGGAAAGACCTTCTTTCTAAACCATAACTAAACAAAAATAAATAAATAAATAAACAAATGAATGAATGAATGAATGAATAAATAAATGAATGAATGAATGAATGAATAAATAAATGGAAATAAATAATAATCACAACACCACCAACAACCACCACAAAAACTCTCTGTCCCCACTTTCTTGTAATCCCTCTATTAGGGGACAAACCTTTTCATTTCATATTTACAGATTAGGCTGAAAATGCAAATTCTTCTGCCAAAGGTAACCCTTATATTTATATTACAAATACACAAAGGCAGAAATGACATACAATAATTGTCCAAAAGAAATTATTTTCTTTCTCTTTTCTTTTCTTGTTTTATTGCCTGTTGCCTTGTTCGTATATCATATTAATTTCTGAATATGCCACTCTCCCAGCCTATGTGTCTTTCCTTGTGACACATAAAAATTAAAATGTACATATATAATATATATATATATATACATATATAGGTGTTTCTATTATCCAGTCTATCATTTATCTATCTATCTATCTATCTATCTATCTATCTATCTATCTATCTATCTATCTATCTATCATCTTTCCATTTAATTCTTGCATAGAACTATGCATTGATAGATATAGAACTAGAGAGGGGTAGAGCGAGGAGCTCCTCTACCAATGCATGTAGTATCTCCTTGACAGATTTTCTTATAAGGTTGCCTGGAGTCACTGAGAAGTTAAATGACTTATCCTATATCCTATACCCAGATTGTATGAGGAACAGGACTGAACCTAGAACCTTTTCTGACTCTGAAGCTAATGCTCCATTGTGCCTTTTATGATGAAGATGAGAAAGGAAAAGAAAAACAACAATATAATTGTCTGTGCCTGAGAGCATATGCAACATTCCATTCCGATAGTCCTCAGATCTCCAAATGAGAGGAAGGAGATTCATTTTCTCACCTCTTCTTCACTAACTTTCGTAAATATAATTACATAATATTCAGTTTTGTTTTGCTGTTTTTCCATGTTTGAAGTGTTGTATTCCTTCCCTTCCTTGATTTTGTGTACTTCATCCTGAGCACAAAGTTTGGTATTCTTTTTTTTGCTGGTTTGTTTTTATTTTTTACATTTTAATCAGGGCAAGAATATACAGGGAAGGTTACAAGCACTTTGCATATGTTTAGAAACCTGGCAGAAAGGATGAGAAAAGGGTATCATTTGTCCAAGGTCCATCCTACCCATTCCAGCACATCAGTTTATCCAATCTAATAGTTAACCATTTATTAAGCACTTTTTATATGTTTGACACTATGCTAGAGACACTAGCAAACTCAAACTCAAAAAAGATAAATAATCCATGCCCTTGGGGAGATTGCATTGTACCCAACTTAAAACTCATATGTATATCCAGTTTTGAAATTTCATATAATTTTGCCCCCAGTGTTTTAGACCATAACTATTAGTGACATATTTTCATTTCTTATTTTTAATGACACTCTTGTTGTTGCTCTTCTTGTTCAATCATTCAGTTGTGTCCAACTTTGTGTCCCTGTAGACTTTGTCCATGGAGTTTTCTTGGCAAAGGTACTAAAGCGGTTTGTCATTTCCTCCTTCAGTGAGTCCCCATTTACAGATTGGGAGCTGAAGTAAAAGTGACTTGCCCAGGGTTACACAATTAGTAAGTGTCTGAGGTTAGATTTAAAATCAGATCTTCCTGGCTCCCGGGCTGGTGCTTTATCCAGTGTGCCACCTGGCTTCCAATGACACCTTTCACCTTTAAATTTTCCTCTTGCTCTACTCATCTTTTTCTACTTCAGCTTTTCTGCTAAATACTTAATGATCTGAACACACATATATAGGGGAACTTCTAGGTAAATGAATCCTATTGCCAAACAGAGAGGGTCCTTTGAATTAGGTAAAAAGAGCATTCAGCTAAAAACACATTGTTTTGGCAAGTTCTGATTTTAGAGGACCAGGTTTTCTTAAAATGGTGCCTACCTCATACTAACTTTTGCCAGGACATCCCATTTTTGCTGTATGAATGGTATATATAGATGTTGCTGTTACATATTCATAAGATTGATATTGATGATGCTTGGCGTAATTGCACTTGTAACAGATGATCTGCCTATCCTTTATTTCCTTGTGCTTTTAAGTTTCTTATCTCATGTGTGAATATTTTTTTTTAATGAGCCTGGAACATTGATTAGGATTTTTACATATTTTGGTCCATGAAGTTTAAGCACTATAAATTTAATTCAGTTCAACATTAAGAAAAAAAAATAAGTACATACTATGAAACCAGATCTGTGCTAGATCATTGTAAAAGATTCAAAAGAATTCTGAGTCACGCCTCAAGAAATTTATCATGAAGTTTGAGGGAGAAAACATACACTTATGAAACAGAGAATATGACAGATTAGGAATAAGGGTCAAAGTGTGCAAATAAAAAGCTAGTGAACTCTGAAAGGGCAGTTTAAGATGGAAAATGATTTCTGTAATCTTAACCTACAAATACAACATGTATCTCTATTAAATCACTTGTTGAGGATGGTATAGAAAGGATTCATAGAAAGGATTGAACTAGATGACCTCTGAGGTTTCTTAGAACTGATATTCTCAGATTATAATATTGGCACTGGTCAGACCTTTTCTGAAATTCTGTTTTCAGTTCTAAGCAGAGCATCTTTAGAGGAACATTAAAAGTACAAGACAATTAGAAGAAGAACAATGATATGTCCAAAGACAGTGGGCAGAAAAATGAAGGGTTCTAAATACTATTCCACCTGAAGACCTAGAAATGTTTTTTTGGAAAAGGTTTTTATTTTTCTCTTTTTTGGGGGTGGGGTGAGTAGTACAAAGAAGCTGAATATTGTCATCAAATGTTTGAAAGCTTTCATGTAGAAGAAAGAATTGCATTATTCTGCATTACTCCAGAAGACAGAACTGTTACCAATATTTTGAAATTACAAGGGATAATTCAAGTCAAACACATAAGTATGTGTGTACATATATACACACACATACACATACATACACACACATATAAACAGTTGTCCCACAATGGAATGAATTATTTTAGAAAAAAATAAGTTTTTAGCTATGTTTTAATGATCTTCATATTCTGGCTGTAACTTATGTTTTCAGGATTTCTATCTATTATTCCCCTTCACACATTCTTCCTTCTAGTCAAACTGATCTACTAATGCTTCCATGTAAATTATGTTCTATCTCTCATCTTTGTGCCTTTGCACAACTGGTCTCCCATTTTTGGAATGTGTCCTTCTCTAGTTTTGGTATGCCTACAAAGCATAGCTTAGGTTCCATCTTCTATATGAGGTCTTTCTTGGCACTGCCTGGCACTGCTACTGGCATTCTCTCAATCTTTGAAATTACTGTGTATATATTACATCTTCTTCAGTTGAATGTAATATGTGTATGAGTAAGAACTTTTTATTTTCTTCTTCCTAACTAGCAGTCTAGTGTTTTGCCTATAGTAAACATGAAATCAATGTTTATCAAACTGAATTTTTAAACTGATTTGAATCCCAGTCATTGGAGATGTTAAAACATAAGCCATTCGGGATACTTGCATTTTATCAGGAAAATGTATTTCTAGGAAACTAGGTGGTGAAATGGATAGAATGATTGATCTGGAAGCAGGAGTAGTTCAAATGCAGACTCAGTTATTTGCTAGCTGTGTGACCTTCAGCAGGTCCTTTAAATTCTTTATGCCTCAGTTTCCTCTTCTCCAACTAGGGATGATGATGGTACTTACTCCTCAAATTTGGCATGAGGTAAAAATGAGATATTTGTAAAGTGCTTTGTATAACTTAAAAATACCCCAGAAATGCCAATTATTATTATTATGATAAAACACAACTCAAAGACATTATGACTTAATTGGCAAGAATTTAATTTTTAAACAAATTCATAATATGATTGCTGTGAGTTTGGCCTGCAGCCATAAATCCTGTTTCAGATGATGCTCCATCTGGGCTTGCCCAAGTTTCATGCTGATACTATTTATTACTAGAAGCACAGCTTCACTCCCATTGTTATGATTTCTAAATCTTTGCTTTAAGCTCCTCACTAAGAAAACTCATTCCTTATAGAGATACCATAGAGTACAGAGGGACATTGAACTTTGGGAAATACAATTCCTTTTCTGTTCTATTTCAAGCCTTTCTGCTGCAAAACCCAGTATCAACAAGGCTGCTTTGTCAAGTTTTCCAGGAAGCTTAACCTATGCACTTAGGAATGAAATGAATCAATTTATATCAATCTCCACAAAGACCAAGTCTTACTTTTAAATTTGTCTAAAATTCAGCCCAAATAATATTTGTTTGTTTGTTTCCAAGTTGACAAAAGTTTCTCCCACTGAGGATAATGATTAATCACTGAAATCTACTCTGTACCTGTACTGCTGGTCTATTTAGGGGTATTTACAAAGATGTACTAAATATACAGCAAAAGAAGGGACAATGCACAGCTTCTGAATATTTTATGACTCCTGATAGTCAGGAATTAAGTGAAGAAATCCTTGATTCTACTTGCAAATTAGCATTTTGTGGGGATAGATTAAAGGTGTTGTAAGGGGAGGGGAAATTAGATTCTGTTTACATGTACAGAAGAGGAAGGAAGGAAGGAAGGAAGGAAGGAAGGAAGGAAGGAAGGAAGGAAAGCTGTGTTGCCCAACTGATTCTCTATTTACCATGGTTGCTGTTTATCCTTCATTTCCAATTAATTATTAGCCCAGTATGTAGTGGGGGACCTTAGCCTTTTCAAACTAAAGTTTTTAACATGTCTCAGTTTGACTGAGCCAGGGCCTATTCAGTATTAGGCTTAATAAGAAATGAGATAAAGAATGAGGTCTTAAAAAAAATACAGAGATCTGGGAGGGGAAGACCCTCTGGGTTTCAGGGCAAAAAAGAAACAGGCATTATTTATATTCCTTCTGAACCAATGAGAGTCCAAACACTGACCAAGTAAGGCTCTGCCTGGGACCTATTGTTGGGTAATCTTGGAGAACCCAGTGACTTGTGGTTAAGGCTGGTCTTAAAGAGAAAACAAACAAGAACAAAAAGAACAAAACAACAAATTTCAAATGCAGGATAAACAGCGGTCTGTGAGTAGAGATCTTCCCATATCTCTTCTCGGTCTCTCTCTCTTGGTCTCTCTCTCTCTTGGTCTCTCTCTCTCTTGGTCTCTCTCTCTCTCTCTCTCTCTCTCTCTCTCTCTCTCTCTCTCTCTCTCTCTCTCTCTCTCTCTCTCTCTCCTTTCTTTCTTCCCTTCCCTTTTCTCACCTCCCCTTCCCTCTCCACATTAGGTATCACACTGTTACCTGTGGGAATGTAAATTTTAATCTCTGACACTTTTTGGGGGGGATAGTGGGGTGGGCTGGCTGTTTTTTTTTTCCTTAAAGAACAGCTGTTTTTTTTTTTTTTCTTAAAGAACAGCTTAAAGCCCAAATCACTGACACTCTTCTTGATTACCCAACAATAAGTCTCAGGCCAAGCCCTACTTGGTCCCTGGGCTCTCATTGGCTCAGAAGGAATGTAAATAACAACTGTTTTTGTTTTGCCTAGACTGTCTTCCCCTCCCAAATCTTTTTTTTGTTCCTTTGTTTTTTTGGAAGAGGCTATTCTTTGCCTCTTTTCCTATGAAGGCTTCATCACTGAATGGGTGCTCGCTCAGTCAAACTGAGACTTATTGAAGACTTTAGCTTGAAAAGGCCATGGTTCCCACTGCATTCCAGGCCATCTCCAGTTGTCCTGGTCCACAACTGTCCACTGGACCCAGATGGCTCCACAGGAGAAAGTGAGGATATCTTGTGACTTTGTACATCTCTCTTTCACTTAAATCTAATTCACTTGCCTGTCATGGCATCACCTCCCTGATGTAGTGGTCCTCTTTGAGAGCAAAGGACAAACAGCAACAGCAACCCAGCAGAGTGTCTTGTATAGACTAGGGATTTTATTAATATTTGTTGAATTGAATTGAACACTAAAATTTTCTTTAAATATTTAGAGGGTTGAAAAATGATTTTGAATTGATGTGATGGTACAAAGGACAGAACTTGAACCAATTTGTGGATGTTCCCATGGCAGGATTTTGGTTCCCTAGAAAGAACTTTCTGGTAATTAAAAAAAAAAAAGCAAAAGCTAGAATGGGCCGATTTGTAAGACATTAAGTTCTTTGTCAGTATAAGTAAGCTATTGGGAATGTAAAGGCACCAACTAAATATGGTGGGAGATCTGAATTATCAGAACTCTTCCAGAAAAAATATTCCATGACTAAATAATTCTAAGTGAATCTATATGGATTGCTTTCTAAAGAACTATTTCTAAAGTCCAAAATGAAGAGGTTACCCATAAAGAGGGTTAGAGTTGCTCTGGAGACCCCAAAACACCAACACACCGAGTCCTCCACAATGGATTCGATTAAGTCTTCTCTCAGTCAAAGAAAACTAAAGTTTATTAAAAGTTCACTTGTATTAGATACAGAGTTAAGTCTGTGTTAGGTCATTATATGGTGCTTTCACACACATGGAGACAAGATGGCGTCTTATATACAGAAGTTTGTGGGATGAATCTAGAGGTGGTCTAGAGGAGGAGTTTGGGGAGGGTCTTCAAGAAAGTAGATGAGGTCAATGAGTGATTAAGGGTGGGAAGTTGCTGGAGGCTACCTGGAGACTACAGACAATGTTGGGCTAGGCCAGTTCAAGAGTTGATTGATATTTTGATAGGCTCAAGGGTGGGAAGTATAATAACTGGTTTGGACCCAGCCACAATGTAAGACTTAAATGGCCCCATGCAAATGCCTCATCAAATAGGACAATTTAATCAGAGTCCAAGGGGGGTTGCTAGAGTCTATATCTCAAAGATTCAAGGGGATTCCCAGAGCCTGCACCTCATCAAAAAAGACCTGAGTTCATGTTTCTGACTGACTCATTACTGGCAATGTGACTCTGGCAAGTGAATTATTATGTCAGTCTATCAGACAACACTCAAGGCTTTAAAATTGGAGAGGGGATATCTATTTGCTTTGATAAAAGAGATTTCCATACTAGAAGTTTATTTCACCAAATAACCAATTAAATAGCAGGTATATTTCCCTTCCTCCAGCCCCCATATACACTTTAAAAAAAAAAAAAAGGAAAAAAAAATTCTAACTAGGGCCAATTATGGCCTAAAATCAAATTTAGTAAAGACTTTCCTCAACATCCCTAGATATTTTGTTCTTCTTTCTTTCTTTCCCATCCCTCTTAGGTCCCAAATTCCCTAAGTTTTCATAATGATTCCAATCTGTAAATATCTCTGGGCACTCCCCACTCCTGCAGCCTCCTAGGATTTGTTTTTACAATAATCAAAGCCTTCTTTAGTTTAAGTAGCGTGGGTATGAGGGTGAGCAAAATTGGCTTTCCTTGGGTGGGGGCAGAATTACTCCTTCTCTTAGACAAGATTCTATGTCCAGCCACTCTTTCAATACTGCCTGTAGAATGGATTTTCTTCTTGAATGAAACTTTGGAAGAATGAGCAGCCCATTTAGTCAGGTCATCCAAGTCCCCACTTCATACTCCCCAGGCAGGAGGGATGCAGTTGTAAGGTTTTTGTAGTCATTGTTCTTTAAGAATTCTCTAAGAGTATGTAAAATGATGCAACTTAAGTCATTTTGTTGAGGGGCCAGAAATATTGAGTGATAAACCCCTAGGGATACAGGGATCCCAAGACCAGAGTTCCCAGGACAAGGTCGCCTGGAATAAATTCTGGGACTCAAGCTCTTAAGTCAAGATGGCAAAGATTTACTGTTATACTTTTCAGCAGGCAAGAGTTCTTAGGGAACATGCAAACTTAGAGAGGGACAGTTAAAATTTATATAGGATAAACTATAGTAAAACACATGCCAAATATGCTAACTAGGTGAGTCAGGATGGGATTAGGGAGTGGTCTTAAGGAGTAGTCAGCTGTTAAAGGAACATGCACTTTTAATATCTACTGCACAGGTATTTTAACCAGAGTTCACTGGGAAATAGACCAAGGTGCAGGCTACATGGAGTTGTGGTTTTAGGCCTGAAACATCACTAAGTCAACTAAAGGTCAGGGTTGACTGAGAAATACACAGGCTGCCCCCATCAATGTCTTGTTAGACAAGATAACCTTAAGAGAGTATAGATATGACTACATCTAGGATATATATGATAGGTCAGTGAGTAGTAAATATCTTTATGACCCAGTACACAGCCAGTACACAGATGGTTCAAACTACTAAATTCTATATAGGTGCAGCTGGTTACTGTAGCAGGAAGAGAGATAAGCATTTTGCTAGGGCTGCTGCCCTTGAGCTGCAGAGAAAGTGCCTGAGACAGTGTTTTGAGGCTAGGGAGAGATGTGATTTTAGAAATGGATGTGATTTGCAACTGGGGTTCAAGCACAGGCCAAGCAAGCTGTCTTTTTCTATAAGACAGATTTACAAAATGGATCCCACATTCATAGCAATCCTATACTTCAAAGAAAGTTATGAAATGGCTCCTGCTTTTGCCCCCAGTTAAAAGGCATCGTGCTCTAACAATGGATGAGGAAAGTAGTTCCCAGCTCTGAGTCAGGAAAGATTCCTCTTACTTTTATAGCTTTCATTGTGTCCCTATGCTCCAAACAAAATACCCCAAACAACATAAAGACAGGATTAACCACAAATATTCACCAGAATTAATATTAAATTCAGTGAATGTAGTTTTTAACAAAATATATTTAAGAAACATACAAATCAAAGTAAAGTGGTGGCAGAGTGAAGCCCACTTTCTTCTCTGTCTTGCTTGTTTCTGTCAGTGCTCCTGCTGCAGGGGAGAAGACACCCAAAATAAAGCATATAAAGTAAAAAAAAAACAGAAACAAATAAACAAAAAAACCTTCCATATTGTTCATTTAGATAGAACTCATCTTTCAATGCCTTAAAGAAGGGAATTATATAGGTGGCCTACACTGCTATTGCCATGAGAAAATGTCTATCTCTTGCTTTTTCGCTGGTCATTCTTCCTTTGAGAGTCCCAAAGTACCTACATTTTCAATGCTTAATAAAAAAAAGAAAAGAAAAAAGCTCCACTCCCTCCCTGTCCCAGGACTTTCCTCTCTATACACACAGGAAAAAATTATGAATCCTGGAGACAAAGGAGGAGGGAATGGTATGAATCAGCCCACCCCTTGCCAAGGGTAGTTACAAATGAATTAAAAATCTTTCTTCCACTTAAGAGTTCCAATCTCCAAGTCTGTATGTCTATTTCTCTCTCTCTCTTCCCCACCCTCTCAGTTGTCTCCTCTTAACATTCAAACAACTTAAATACATAGATTAGCAATACATTGGTTAATCAGTTTCTTAAAAATTAGTTTTGCTTGGGACAAACTAAACAGAAAGGTATACACACTTTTAAGAAAGAAATCATATATCACCTTCATGTAGAATAGAAGTTTCAGCTATGTAGCAGTTTTTTCAGACACTGTTCTTCCAGGACAGGATCTGCCCACAAAGTATTGGAGTCTGCAACTAAAAATTTTAATTAGGTACTGTGTACAGTTTCTGTTCCACATACGAATGATGTTTCTCATCTCTTCTAGCTCCATTATTCTTTTTGTTTTATGTCTTATAGTCTTCCCAGTGTTCTTCTGCTTCCCTTCCCCATCTATTGTCCTTTAGAATTTGAGACATACCTTGTCAGTTAAAGAATGGCTTCATTAGAACTAGTTTCAAGGTAAACTCTCCAGGTGATTAAAGAAGGGAAATGTTAGGAGATTTCTGCCCAAACAGGGAGCAACTATCTTCAGTTTCTTGATCAACAACTAAATGGTTTTGCATTCAAATTTGATAATGAAGCCAGGGACAGATATCCTGGCGCATGGGGACTTTCCCGCTTTTGTAAAAGTATGAGAAAGGTATCATCTATCCTCCATATAAAGCCAACTATAACATTTTTTGAGGAGCCAGAATGATTTCTCATGATCATATCATCTTTTCCTTTCCATCAGTAGGAGGACTTGGCTAAAATTTCTTCGTAATGAATACAAAGCAACATCTTGAACATTTATCATGAAGTACTGTATTAAAGTCAAGAGACACATGTTCTAATACTAATTCTGTTCTGACTTGCTAGATGATAGTGGGCTGTCCCTTCAGCTTTCTTCACTTTGGTTTCATTTATAATATAATGGTACTGGGTTCTCTCTAAAGATATATTCTAGCCTTAGCATTCTATTATATATTCTCATTTTTGATGTTGTTATTTCAATCATGTCTGAGTCTTCATGAGTCCTTTTGTTTTTTTTCTGGCAGATATACTTAAATAGTTTGCCATTTCCTTCTCGAGCTCACTTTACAGATTTGGAAACTGAGGCAAATAGGGTTAAGTGATTTGCCAACAGGCACAGGGCTAGTATCTGAAGCCAAATATGAACTCAGAAAGATGAATCTTCCTGACTCTAGGCCCAGCATTCTATCCACTGTGCCACTTAGCTACCCATATAGTCTCATAATATTTATTAAATAATTAACATTTCTATAGCTGGTGATGTGGGCTCATTCTTTTTTTTTTTTTTGCTTTTTGGAGGACAGTTGGGGTTAAGTGACTTGTCCAAGGTCACAAGACTAGTTTTTGTGTTAAGTGTCTGAGGCCAGATTCAAGCTCAGGTCCTCCTGACACCAGAGCCAGTGTTCTATTCACTGTGTCACCTAGCCACCCCTATGTGGGCTCATTCATAAAGCAATTTCTTCACATAGCTTTTGACCCCCAAAAGTTCACTGCTGAATGCAATATCGTTGATATGTGAAATTCTGTAGCTTTTTTCTTGGTTTTCTGCAATCCACTATTATGGTGGGTTAAACATGTAACTTTGCTCTTCTTTGGGCTTGGCTTCTGTAAAGGTAAGCACAAGCAGCTTTCCGGAGCACTGCTGCTTCAAGACTCTGAAACACAGTATAGTGAACTCTCTATTTATTCAGTAACAAACTAAGACAAAACATTGACAGAAACAAAAAGTAAAGTATTCACAATGTTATGACCCAACAAGTTACCACTGAAATGTCAAAATAGTTTTCACCAAAGTGGTCACATAGTTTTAAGCAAAAGATATCATCCAGTAAGAACTTAACTCAATCATCCTTAAGGAGGCAAGCCTCCTTAACAGACACAAAGTACAATCATTTAGTAAGTCCTTAACTCAATCATCCTTAATGACACAAAGAACAAAGATCAAAGTTCTCCACCCCAGGTCAATCTCTCAGTCAAAAGTGTTCTTTCTTCTTAATTGGAGATTAGTTTCCAATCCTTAATTCAATCATCCTGAAGAGGTGCAGGATATAGAATACAAAGTCCTCCCCACCCTAGGACATATTAAATCATGATCTTAGTATGTGTTAAATACCCAAGGAGAGGTCTTTTCATCTTGATTTGAGGCTTGTTCTCAGATTTCATGGTTCCGCTTCTATGGTCCCAACTCCTGCCCAAATCTGCCCACCTGCCACCTGGTTTCAAGGGCAGGCAGCTCTCAGTTCCTTGTCCAGCTCCTTGTCTAGCTCCTCATCCAGCTCCTGTTTTATATTGAAGCTCACAGTGTTTGGTCCACTTCAGGTCCTTCACAGTTTCTGTTCCTGGGAAGACAAAGCAGCACCACAGCCATGCTTCCTCCTAATTCTCCTCTCTTTTCAGTTCTGCTCTCTTGTAGCAGCAAGCACCCCAGCATCCCCAGGGTGGCTGCCAACACAGGTTCTTAGATCTGCTTTTCTAAGGGAAAGCAACTCAAAATGGGTTAACAAGCTTACTTTAATCAGTCAGATATGTATCGTTTACCTAGTTCAGGGGAAAAAGGTCAGCACCCTGAACTTCAGAGTATACAGACAGAAATTACAAGACAGAGAAACAGATCAAGCAGACAGGCTTCCAAAATGTCCAACCATTACATCCATACCAAATCACAGTTACCAGAGAGGGAAGCATCAACATTTGGGTTTTCAAAGTGGGGGGGCTCTTAACAGCTACCCAAAGTCTCATCTGGTCAAATCACACAATACTTTTCAAAGTGAGCCCCAAAGCAAAGCTTCACATCAGGGATTATATAGCCTTCTCCTGGGTCAGAGAATGTAACCACCCTCTTGACCCACTGCCCAATCACACAGCATCAAGGTGTGGGAATTCCTGAAAACCAATATTCCTGCCACAGGCTCCATGTGACCACATTCAGCCTATTAGGGGGAAGAGTATATTTTCAAATCAAGGAGTCTCTTAAGCCTATCAAAATGCCTGGGGCAGGGAAGATCTTTAAATTTACATTTCTATTACATCTCTCTAGCCTGGGCCTCTCCTTATACATGATCATTAGCTCCTCCCTGTTCTGCCCTTTCCTGATGCATCAGCAACAGTTGTTTACAAGTTCAAGGACTTGATGTAATAATGGGTAAGCCTTAAAAGAAATTTGAACTGAAACAAGGTCCTAAATAATTAAATAGCTGAAACAAGGTGTTGACTACTTCTTTGCTTGCCATTACAGTTTCTCAACCTCACTCCTATGATTTCAATTCTATGTTCTTTGTTGTTGTTATATTTAAAAGCTTATTCTTTTCTATTGTTTTTCCACAATGGCAGATTTTTATTTGTAAATCTTTAAAAGGTTTTATTTCAGACAGATTCTTGAACTGATGGATCACAGCTCTCAGTCCATTCTACTTTTATGCCCATTTTATCTCCTGAAGGTTTTCTAGAGCCACCACCTTCACCATGCAGGTCCATTAGCTTTCTCAATTCAAATTTAGGTTTCTTGAGCATCTTGACTTTTCAGACAAATATATCATGGAAAGGGTAAATGGACTGGCAAGCCTTTTCCATGTCTTTTTCAATGCTGTCTAGAATCAGTTTGTTGACAACTTCTTTCAAGTCATTTATCTGTACCTCTTGGGTCATGATTTCCATCATTTTCTTATGAATTTGACCGACCTGTTGGTGCTGGGCATAAGAGGTCTTATGGATCTGGTGGTTGCACGTTTTGGTAAATCCAACACAAAAGAGATGTAACAAGTTGCCATTGGTAGTTTTGACATCAGCATGTGCTTCATTCATGGTCTGCTACTTTTTGACAATGGGGTACATCTTGTCCTGGGTAAGGTCATGGAAATTAGTGGAACAATTTTTCTCCTAAACATCTTTCGTAATTAACTTGAACTTAGGAAAAGGAACCTCATCATTCTGCAGATCAGCAAGGCTCACTTTCAAAAACTTGACCCTTGAGACTATCAGAGGCAATTTTTGTTCCTTGAGTCCTTGTAACCAGTCTTGCCAATATTTTGAATGTTGAACATAATTGGTGCTTTTACATCATACCAATCCTTCTTCAAAAATGGATCAGCCACTTTATTCTTGGTTCCTTTTTTGCCACCTTTGGTGAGGCATTTATTCTTGTACATCTCCATGATCCCACACTGAAATTCACAAGCTTAAAAGTTTATTCTTAGCTCACTAATCAACCTTTATTGGGTAACATTTTTTCCCCTGTTATACTAACAGACTTCTTAACCATAAAATACTGGGTTTTGGAGAAAATAATAAAAGTAAACAAAAAAATGGTCCAGGATTAGAGGACAAAACATATGGTATGAAAGAGAAATAAATAATTTCAGGTATCCTAGAAAAGACAGGTCTCTCACAAAGTTAATCTATGACATGCTCTATAAACATCTTCAAGGTAACAAAATAAACAATGGAGGTTATTTACAGCTTCAGTAGGCAGTAGAATAATATTTATAGTATGAAACTAAGAGAAGAAAAGTTTAACCAGATAATAGAAAAGGTAAGTTATAAAATAAATGCTAGAATTGACAAACTTATAAATGATGACCAAGATTATATCACAATACTAAAGTTTATATATGTACATACATACATATGTGTGTATGAAAAATCCATAGGTCACAAGCATATACATTTCTTCAGAGTCAGAATGAAAAATTATGAAAATGACAATAGATGTTTCTCATTACAATCATTTTGTTCTTGTTATTCCTTTTCCTTTTCTCTTCCTCCTCCTCCTCCTCTTCCTCTTCCCTTCTCTTCTACTTCTTATCCTCCTTTCTCCTCCTTTTCTTTCTTTTTACTCATCTTCTTCCTTCTATTTGCTTCTCTTTCTTTATATTGCAATGTTAATGTCACGTTTATCATTTCAATTTTGTTTTTGATGTCTCTGGAATTTATGAAAGTGTGGCTTGTTCTTTTCAAAAAAGGGTAACTTAAGAAGGATCCAGTCACTATCATTATATTTTAAGGATTGCCGCATGAAAAGTCAGTAAATGAATTAACAAGCATTTTTCAACCATGCAAACTCTTCTAGAAACTATGTAAGATATTGAGGATACAAAGAAAAAAAAATGAAACAGTCCATGTCATCAAGACCTTAACTTTATTTGGGTGAGACCACACACACACACACACACACACACACACACACACACACACACAGCAATAGCAACTAAAAGAATAAGGAAAGACCATGTAGAAGATAACACTTAATTCTTGAAATAAATTAGGAGTTCTAAAAATTGACAGTGAGAGAAGCATATGTTTCAGGCGTTGGTTAGTATGGCAATTACAAAATAAATGAGATGGGAAGTAAAGTAGAATTTATGAAGAATAGTAATATAGTCAGATTGGCTGTATTGTAGACTAAATTAATCAGATTAATGTCTTGGAAAGGTAAAATTGGGTGAAGTTGCGAAGAGCTTTAATTGCCAAAGAGGGTTTTATTTGTTTTAATTTGATAATGGGGTAATAGGGAGTCACTGGATTTTTTGAACAAGGGGGTAACATGTCAAACCTATCCATCAAGAAAATCACTTTGGCAGCTCTTTGGAATATGGATTGGAGTAGGAAGAGATTGGTAGCAAGGACACAAATTAGAACATTACTTCAGTGGTCTGAGCAAAAGTGTATAAGGGCCTACATGAGCATAATGGTTGTGTGGTTGGACAGAAAGAGTTAGATATGAACAATGTTATAGAATTAACAATGACAAAACTTGTCAAATGGATATTTGTTTTGAGGTAGAGTTAGGAGCAGATAATGCTACTGAAATTATAAACCTTGGTGACTGCATAGGTTCTGACAAGACTAGGGAATTTTGGAAGAGCTATGAGTTTGGGAGAAAAGAATGAGTTCATTCTGTTTGGACATATTAAGTTTGACATGTCTATGATACTTCCTGCTTGAGTTGTATAGTGGTGGGTTAATGATGTGAGATTGAAATTCAGGAGAGGGACTAAGCTTGGAAATATAGACCTAGAGTGAAGAGGATAGACATAAAATTTAAATCCATGTGAGCTGATTGTTGTGGTTTGTCCCTTATTCTTAAAGAGGACCATGACATCAGGAATTTGATGCTTTGAGTTGCAAGTGAATTGGATTCAAGTGATGGAGGGCTGTGCAAAGTCACCAGCCTTACTTTCTCCTCTGGAGTCATCTGGGCCCAATGGCAAGATATAGATCAGGACAACTGGAGATAGACGGTAAGTGGATAAAGTACCAAGAAAAATAAGTAGAGAATGAAGAGGACTCAGGAAAAAACCTTGGGATTCACCCCAGTGTTATAAATGCTGAACCATCAAAGGTAACAAAAAAGAGGAAGGTAGGAAGGAAAGGAACAAAAAAATGTAGGAAGGAAAATCAGTAAGCATTTATTAAGCAACAGCTCTATACCAGGTATTGTGATAAAGACAAGGGATACAAAGAAAGGCAAAAATAGTCCTTGTTCTCAAAGAGCTTACAGTCTAATGGTGGAAGCAACATGTAAACACCTATGTACAAATATACTGATGAGGGGAAGAAAGAGTAAAAGAGGGAATATGTTTAGGAAGGAGCAAAAAATTGTCGGTTTTCACAGATGGTATTGTGGTTTACTAGAAGAATCCTACAGAGTCAATAAAAATTAAACGAAATAATTCACAAATATAGAAAACTGTAGGATAGAAAATAAACCCACAAAAATCATCAGCATTTGTGTATTATTAACATCTAAATTCATCAGAAAGACATATAAAGAGAAATTCCATTTAAAATAACTACAAATATTTTAAAATAATTGGGAAACTACTTGGCAAGAGAAATAGAAATGTTTGAATGCAAATATAAAATGTACTTTTTACAAAGCTAGATAGTGCTAAATAATGCAATAAATATTAATTGCTCAAAGGTAGACTGAACCTATGTAATAAAATGGATGATACTGCCTAAATTAATTTGCATATTCTATGCAATAGAAAGCAAACGACTAAGGGATTACTTTTTAAAGTTATATAAAATACTAACAAAATTTGTCTGAGTGAAAAAAAATCAAGCATACCAAGGAAATGTTGAAAAAAAGTGAGATGAAAGGAGCCTAATAGTCTGAGATTTTAAATACTATAAAGAAATGGTCATCAAAACAGTTTGGTACTAGATAAGAAATAGAGAATTCAATGAATAGATCAATTGCCCAGGCACACAATATAGAGAAACAAATTATTATAGTAACCTAACATTTGAAAAATTCAAAGATTATGATATTGGGTAAGAACAAACAATGGGGGAAAAAAGCTTTTATAGGGAGAAAACCACAACAAAAACCTTGAAGACATTCTGGTTGGAAGTGGGACTACACCGATATCTCATACTATATTTCCTGAAAAGCTTCACATGGGTTCATTCCTCAGACACAAAGACTGCCATAACTTTAAAAAATGGGAAAGAATTAATTTCTTGTCAAATCTGTTCTAGGGGAAAAGTTCATGACCGAATATGGGATAACAAAAGATCACAGAATATAAAATGAACAATTTTGAATACATAAAATTTACTTTTATGTAAATTAAACTAATGTATCTAAAATTAGAAGAGAAGTAAGGAAACAGTTATTCTTAGAAGGGATCCTAAGGCTTCATCAGACTGCCATTTGGGGTCCATGATAGAGAAAAGGTTGAAAACTTCTTTCCTTGCCTTTGAAGGCATTAGCAGATCTCAATGACTTTTTGAAAGTTAATATTACTGTCACAAATTCCTCTCTAATCTATACTATAAACTCATCTCCATAGGACTTTGTCTACCATGTAATTTAGAAACTTCTTTACTCTGGAAGATTGACTTCATCTCTCAATTATGTTTCACAATGGAATGATGCTCAACTCCTGAACCTTCTCTAATTATTTCTTGTAGAATGATGTTTTAAGGAGGGGGACCAGGCTGCACTTCTGACCTATCTCCCTGAGTAATTTGCTATTCCCCTGCTGTTTTTTTTTATCTCTCTTTTAAGTGTTATCTTACCCCATTAGAATGAAAGGTCCTTGATGAGAGGGACTATCTTTTTTTTTTTTACCCTGCTTATATTTGTACTCCTAGCACACACAGAGTTCTTGTTATATATCAAGAATTTTAATAAATCCGTAATGGCTAATTGTTGTCCCAGTTCTCTGTACCTAAACTTTGGATAGCTCACAGCCTAGCCCAGCAAAAAAAAAGTAACTTCCAGGGATGGTTATGACACAAGTAAATACAAAGGAACAATGAAAGAGGCACCCAGGAAAAAAAAAAAAAAACATGACCCCAAAGCTGTACTATTGTGTTACATAGGTCAACCTATCACAAGAAAATTTGTTTTGCTAACAAGGCACAGTAGGGCGTGTTCAGAGAACTAGTCCAAAGGGCTTGGCTTTGCTTGCTTTTTATCTGAAGTCTAATGGAATTCTCAGGATAAGAAAGAAAATCTGTCCTCATTAAAGTTATTGGCAACACCTGCTGCCTTAATGCCCCTACAATTGAACTGCCCTGTTTCTCTGATTGTGTTAACATTAACAGAGCAAATGAATATTAGTAGTTCATATTTGATAAAGCTTGGCTAAAGATAATATTATAGGTTGAACTTACTTAGAATGATAACTTACTTAAATACAAGAATAGCAGAGAAAGAAATGTGCTCCCTCCAATTCTCTGATTACATTGATTCCACGCTAGGGTTTGGGAAGCTGAGGCCTAGCTCAAGTCATTCCCTAGCTCTCTTTATCTTCATTTCTTTTTAACCCATCTTTTCAAGCCAACTTTTTCACGGAACCTTCTGTCATGCCACTGTCACTCTGCTTCCCCAAAGAAAAATATGGCATTTTGTGATGCTCTGGTGCCCTTATATTAGAATTAATATGTGAAAGATCTAAGATTTCCTCAGTGTTGTTAATTCCAGGTTTGTGAGCTATCCCTACCAAGGCAAGCCACACTTTATACATAACTAAGTAGGTAAGACCTAGGGACACATTGGAGAATAAGTGTTTTTTGTCCAGGGACATCTATCTAGTAAATATCACTGTATATTTAAACCCAGATATTTCTCACAAGCACCATATTCAACACTTCCTATTAATACAATTTGTCATAGTATTATAATAGCATGACATATTATAGCTTTGTGTATTAGAATCTTATGGGCACAGAGACTTTAATTTTATCTGAATTTATTGTCTCTCACGGAGTCTACCTAGTAGTGGTAGGAAGCACTCAACAATGATTGTTGTTATAATTGTAAACCAAAATAAATAAATTTTAGATATACCATTAAGAATTTTATGTTCCTCCATATAACCATTACTCATCTTTTATATAACATAATCAGTGTGGTTACTGATCTCTCTGTGATCACAGGATTTAGCAAGGAAAGAAGCTGGGATAACTTCTAGTTGAATTCCTTTATTTTACACCTTATAAAACTATGGCTAAGAGATATGATATGACTTGCCCCAAGTTACAGAGTTGAACTTATATAGTATTTCATAGATCCCCCCCCATATTTCTTCATGTATGTATGTTAGTATTTTATAATTTTATATTATTTATAAATTAAAACTTTTATAATTCTATAATCAGGTTGATAACAATTCTAACTGCTCTTCTTGTCTCCTATTAGTTCTTTTTCCAACTGATCTTTCTAAACTCCTTACTATGTTGCTAACTCAAGGATCGATTGACAGCACTCTCACAGCCTCCTCTCCCTTCTGATTGGAGGGTTTTAGAGCAGAGCATCAAACTCCTCCCAGTGGCTTCCTTTATAAAGGGCAGGAACTGTACTTCATTCAGTTCACTCCACTTTGTACCTGCTGCTCTACCTCGTTTCAACTTCACTAACAGTATGTCTTTATTCCAGGTACCCTTGGGTGTCCTTGCCCCTACTTTCCTCCTTGTCGGCTTTCTTGTCTCCTTTGGTGTGTTGTCTCTACCTTTACATTCAAGATCCTGAAAGTCAGCGATTGTCTTTCTTTTTATTAATTATTTACCCAGTGCTTAGCATAGTTTCTGGTACATTGTTTTATTGGATTGAATACTACTGCCCAAGTATTTTCTTTCTATTGGATCATTCACTGTTTTCTTCTACTCAAAAAGACTACAGATGTTCTATGATGTCTACTTTACAAAATATCAGCTCTTGATACTTGCATTTTGAGGATCATAAATTTAGTTTCAAGGGATCTCAGAAATAATTCACAGAAGAACAAACTGAGGTCCAAGAAGTTTAAATGATTTACTCCAGAGATGAAACAGGGAGTAAATGATAGAACCAGGACACCAATCTGTGGTTATCAAAAATAAATACACACACATACATATATACATATATATATATATATATATATATATATATATATATATATATATGTACTAGAAACACAGCCTCCTTTACCCTGCCTCATGATCTAGTTCCAAACTACTTAAAGACTTCCACATTTTCCATGTTTCACTCATCCTGTAGTACTCTTTCTTTTCTTTTCTTTTTCTTTTTATTATATTTTAATTTTTGCTTTTTTTTGGAGGGCAATTGGGTTTAAGTGACTTGCCCAAAATCACATGGCTAGTAAGTGTGTCAAGTGTCTGAGGCCACCTTTGAACTCAGGTCCTCCTGACTCCAGGGCTGGTGCTCTATTCACTGTGCCACCTAGCCACCCCTTTATCTTCCATTCTTATGCAATGGAGTGCCTTTGTTTATGCCACTTACCCCTTCCCGATGACTCACCCTTCTTATGCTCTGTGTTCAACTCAGGTGCCATCTCCTCACTTACACATTACTGGATTTCTTCCTTCAAACCTATTATCCCCATAGCTGAAAGTCATCTTTCTCTACTTAATTGGGAATGACTTTCTACATTGACCTCCCCTTTAATTTGGATCAAACTCCTTTATGTTATAGATGGGTATGTTCATGTTGTTGTTGTTGTTGTTTTGTTATAATGTCATAATCTATTTTTAGAGCAGTTCCTATATAACCTTTACATTTATATACCAAATATCTTTAAAAAGTGGGTGTTTAATAAATTTCAGTTTAATTTAACTGATATTGAGGAGATTCACTAAATGTTAGAAAAATGAGACTATTTCAAGATTGTCTAAATTTAAATGAAGCTGATATAACTATATTCAAAAGATAAGTTGTTTTAATATAGTCTTTTTTTATTTTTTATTTTGGAAGGGGGAAGGTAGGGCAATTGGGGTTAAGGGACTTGCCCAAGGTCACATAGCTAGTAAGTGTTAAGTTTCTGAGGTGGGATTTGAACTCAAGTCCTCTTGACTCCATGGCCAGTGTTCTATTCACTGCACCACCTAGCCACCCCTTATATAGTTTTTAAAATGTATTAAGGTATAGTCACATTAATTGAACTATTAAAGTAAAATAATATGATTTTTATACATATTCCTTTTGTGTTCTGTAGCCATATTCACCTTCTTAGAATATGCGTCCAAGAAAATTATAACAATTGCTGATTTCCCTCAAAGTATAATTGTGGTATTCTGGCTTTTTTATTATTCTCATTGATAAAGTGTTACCAATTATAACCTAAATAAATTATGGATTTTTGGAAAATGATACTTTAAAACATCAAAATATATTATACAAGAAACATGTAAAGTATTGATATCAACTTGTTCAAACTATTTACTTAGCAAATCTTTTTTTTTTCCTTATAAGGAATAAGAAGATTGAGACTTCCCCACCCTTCATCTAAATTTGAATTTATAGAATTATAGTTCCTTGAGGTAAAAAACACCATTGAAATACTCTAGCCTAATTTATTACTAAAGCATTAATCCTACTTGCTTTATCCCATCCCGTGATCATCTAGGCTCTGATTCCAGACATCCCATGATAGAGAAATTACTACCTATCAGGGGAACCCATTGCATCTTTGGGCAGCTCTTATTTTTAGGAAGCTTTTAATAGAGTCTAAACTTGTGAACTTTTATTGTGTAATCTATTAATCAATCAATATATTTTTGTCCCTCCTAAGTATAAAGTATTGTATTTAGTGATATGATAGGTACAAAGAAAAAGGATTTTGTAATCTAGGATTGCAGATCATTATATGGCAAGTGAAAAATTATGGGCAAAACCAGTAAATGCCATAGGAATTTAAATTGGCATGATCATACCTCTACTCTGTGAACATTAATCTGGTAGCAGTCACATGAATCAGAGAAAGATAAAGAGGCAGGCAGGTCACTTAGACAGCAGAGTGCCATAGATTTGGAATCAGAGAATCTAGGTTAGCATCTGTATCACTACCAAATGTATGGTTCTAAGAGGGCTTTACATTATACATCATAGACATACACACATAAATGGAGTGTTTAGTAGAAACAGCATTGACTCTCAAATCAGAGGTCATGGGCTAAAATCTTGCCACAGATGATGACTGGACAATCCACGTAACTTCTCTAGAACTTAATTTTCTCAACTGGAAAAGGAGGCATCAGGAATAGATGACTTCAAATGTCACTTCTATATGTATGATCTTATGTATATGACTATACATACAATATACATATATATGTGTCATAATAAATACAGAGGAACATATAAAAGTATAAAACTACCCCTGATAAAGCTCATTTTAAAGATTTTTTAATTAACAAAAATTAATTGTCTGTCCCTCCCATCCACCTGTGTCATTGGGAGGATGGGAAAAAATAAAATAAAAACAAATCTGGATAGTCAGGCAAAACAAATCCTCTTATTTGGCATATCCAAAAATTTTTTGGAGGTACGTTAAGCAACCCTGGATTTCAGAAGTCCTTCTGATTCACTGATCGTTGTGTCACTTCAGTGTCCTGCTCCCTGGTAAAGAAGGGAAGCTCCAACATATCTAAAAGGTTAGTGTAGTCATTATAGAGGCCATGTTTACAATCCTCACAACAACCTTGCAAGCTAAGTACTACTATTTTCCTCATATGTCCTTGTTTTACAGTTACTTTATCCTTATTTTACAATTGAGTAAGCTTAAGAAAAGAGGTTAAATAACTTGACCAGAGAAAATTTGAACTAAGATCTTCTTGACTCCAAGCCCAGCACTCTAACCATTGCTCCACCAGCTAGCTGCCTCTAAGGATGGGATTAATTAGATAAGATCATAGGTTCAGAGATCGAGAGCTAGAAATAACTTGAAACCCAGGGTCATACAAGTAGTAAATGTCTGAGACTGTATTTGAATTCAGGAAGGTGCATCTTCCTGGCTCCAGACCAGGCATTCTATCCACTGCTTACCTCATATTATAGATGTAAAAATTGAAGCTGAGAGAGGACTTTCAAGTTGCTCTCAGAAAAAATACAAGTTTTTCTTTGATTTGGAGGAAGGCATTAGGAAAAAGTGAATTAAATTTGATTTTAAAGGAAGGAGGTTTAACAGTACTAGATCTTAAATGATATTATAAGATAGTAATTATCAAGACCACCTGGTACTGGCTAAGAAATAGAAAAGTAGATCAATAAAACAGAGTAGACATTAAATTTACAGTAGCAAATAAATATAGGAACCTTGTATTTGACAAATGTAAAAGACTTAAAATTTGGTGATAAGAAATCATTATTTGGGAAAAATTATTGGGAAAACTAGAAAGCAGTGTGGCAGAAATTGGGCATAGACCATTTACCAAGATAAGGTCAAAATGAATACATGACCTCAATATAAAGAGAAATACTATAAGAAAATTTGAAGATTATGGAACATATTACTTATGAGACTTATGGATAGTCAAACAATTTATGAAATCAGATGAGGTGTAAAATGCATAATTTTTATTACATTAAATTTAAAAAAGATTTTGTACAAATAAAACAAAGGTAGCCAGGATCAGAAGGAAAACAGAAAATGGGAGAAAATTTTACAGACAATTTATCAGATAAAGGCCTCATTTCTGAAATATATAGACAGCTTTGTCAAATCTATAAGAATTTGAGTCATTTCCCCAATTGATAAATGGTAAAAGGATATGAACAAAAGTTTTAGGATGAAAAAAATTCAAAACAATGATAGTTATATTAAAAAAAAGCAGATGTCTTACACTTAAAATGGTTTGCTAAAATGATTGAAAGAGAAATTAATAAATGTGGGAATGTGGAGAAAATGGGACACTGTTGTTGGTAGAATTGTGAACTGATCTAACTATATTGAAGAGCAATCTGTAATTATTCCCAAAGAGTTATTAAACAGCCTATACCATTTGACCCAGCAGTACTACTACTACTACTAGGTCTATTTCCAAATATAACCAGGGAAAAAGAAAAAGAGCCTATATGTTCTTAAATATTTATATCAGTTCTCTTTGTGGTGGCAAAGAACTGGAAATTGTTGGGATGCTGTAATGTTAATGGGATTTAAGGTTTTTTCCACCCATTAATAAACCTCATGGTGAAGCCCATTAAGGGAAGCTTGCTAAGGGTAGGCTTACTTGTAGAAAGGCTTCACACCTTTTCCTAATTTCTAATTAGGCACGGAGTGAGGAGGGTTGTAATGCCTTCTAGCTCTGAGAAGTGTATATATACTCTGAGTTGGTATTTTGCTTTGGGGGCTCACTTATAAGAAGGATCTTGTGATTCCCTGATACAGATTATGAGTGGCCATATGTTCAGAACTCCCTGACTGCTCAGATGTAAAGGCTCTCTCGATCCAGGGATGCATGTAAAGTGTATAGCAATATTGCTTTGATTAAGGCAGTCAGAACCCTGTCTGTTGGTCTTTATTTCTCTGCTTTTATTTTCTCTCTTTGTATTTTCTCTGAAGTTCAGGGTGCTGACTTTTCCCCTGATCTAGTGAATATGATTTTAAAAGATTTTTGACCCCTTAAGCAGCTGTCTTTCTGTAAGGGTTATGGGATTTAAAGATCTCCCATGCCCCATGGACGTGCTGACATAGCAGAGCAAGAAAAAAAAAAAAAAGCCGAGCTAACGGTCCTGTGGTTGGCAGTTGGCGGCAGTTGCCTTTTTTTTTTTTTTTTT
>NW_027185712.1:5298914-5300170 GCF_028583685.1 Petaurus breviceps papuanus
TTGTACCCATTCCTGAATACATCATTGGAATAGATGTATTGAGAGGCATGACTCTGAATTTACCTGAAGGAAGATACCAATTTGCTGTGAGGAAGATAGGAATTAATACAGTTTTAGTAGGAAAACTAAAAATGGACCCAATCACTTTACCTGAACCTTCTGAAGTAATTACTTTAAAACAGTATCGTGTGCCAGGTGGGCAAGATGAAATTGCCACTACTATAAAGGAATATGTTGAAGCAGGAGTGTTAGTCCCTACAACCACAAGATGGAATAATCCTGTCTGGCCAGTAAGAAAATCAGATGGGACGTGGAGAATGACTGTGGATTATAGACAGTTGAATAAGGTGACTCCTTCTTTGTATGCTGCTGTTCCAGATACCATCACCTTAATAGAAAGGATCCAGAAATATGATGGGACTTGGTATGCAGTTATTGACTTGGCAAATGCCTTCTTCACCATCCCAATAGACTCTAAACAATGGGACCACTTCGCTTTCACTTGGCAGGGTAGACAATATACTTTTACTCGCTTGCCACAAGGGTACATACATAGCCCCACTATCTGTCACAGGAACTGAAGGATTTGGTTCTACTGATAGAATAAAATCAGGAGCTAAAGTATGGGTAAAACGGAAGCCAGATGATGTTCCAAAGGCTGCAGAGATTATAGCATATGGGAAGGATAACACTGTAACTATTGTTTATTCTGGAGAAGATGATTACAAAATTGTACCCTTAAATCATTTATTCTACCGTGAGTGAGGCTACAATAGTCTGGTTATTGTTCTTGATTTTTTGTTTGTTCACCTTGTTTGTTAGATTTGTTTCCACAGGCTTGGTACCCTCCATCTGTAGATGCCTGATAGCTTAAGCTGGATGTCACCCCCTGTCTGCAACTGTGATGTGTCACCCTTGGACCTGGCATCAAGCATATTAAGAACTGACCTCTCAAATGGGACCCCTAAGGACAGGGACAGCTCTACATCCAATTTCAGCAGCAAGTAGCTATAGAAGAAGAGATCTTCACCCCTTACCACAAGATTTTGGGGCCCCATTTGTTTGGGGTGGGGGGAATGATGGGGAGCTTGTGCTCAAGCCCCATCCTAAAATATGGTTTTTTGTGTTTATTGTGTGCTATTCTTGTTATATTGTTGTGAAATTTTGTTGACACCAGTTATTCCTACTGTATTTTTGCCAAGTAAGGGACATGAAAGATCTTGGGGCCGAATGTAAGGGTTATGGGATTTAAAGAT
>NW_027185712.1:5300270-5358997 GCF_028583685.1 Petaurus breviceps papuanus
CGGAGCTGCTGGGAGCGCTCTTCCAGGACGCTGGGTGGTTGCTGTGAGTGGGGAGAGGAGGACCTTTGCCTGAGGTAGCCTGTTCTGTTTTAAAGGCTTGAAAATGTGGGTGCTTTCTACTTTATCTACCTGTGCCAATATCATAACTACTCTGATGGCTTTCACTGTCTGGTTTTGGGACTCAGTCTTTTGGTATCTTAATAAATTTTCTAGTTTATTTCCCCAAATGGCAAACCTGATGTATTTTGTGATGGATAATTATATCAGCATATTTGTAATCTCTATAGGCATTGTGAATATGGCATTGCTGATACACTTTCTTAGTAAAGCAGATCTAAGAACCTATCCTAGCAATCATTCTGAGTATGCCAGTGTTGTTGCTGCTACAGATGCCCATCAATTAGGCAATGACTGAATATATTATGGAATATGATTGTGATGGAAAACTATTGTGATATAAGAAATGACAAGTTCAGTGATCTTAGAACAACATGAATAACATGAAATAATGAAGAGCAAAGTGAGCAGAACCAAGAAAATGTTGTATACAGCAATAGCAATATTATTTTAAGAACAGCTTTGAGTGAATACATCATTTTGACTATTATGAATACCGAAATAAGCTACAAAGGACATATGAAGAAAGATGCTATCTGAATCCAGAGAAAGAATGAGAAGATAAATCGATAGTGTGCTTGATAACTGATAAAGTATGTGTAGAATACTTTTACATACATGTGTTTGTGTATATATGTGTGTATCACTCTCTCTCTACATATATATATATATATATATATATATACATACATATTTATATCTAATGGTAGGCATCTCTAGGGCAAGTTGGGAAGAGGGGAAAAGAAATTTACATGATAACTTTATTATATATTTAAAAGGAATAGCAAGTTGTAGATAATAGATTTGAAAGTTCATGTGCAATCATCTTTTTATTATATTAAGTTATATAAATGCTGTTTTACTCCATAAATTGAAAATTAAATAAATTTTTAAAAGACTTCATAAAAAATGAAGGAGTTATGGGACCACCAAAAAAGGCCAATTAAACTGAAATAATATATATTTTTTAGAGTTAGTACATTATAGATGAAAAGGGGGAAAAATTCTACCCATTTGTTGTTAAATTCAGAATAAAAGACAGTTATAGAATTGAAATAAATTTATTATACTTAGAGAGAAGGTGACCCATGTCAGAAGAAGTATCCTAGCCCTGACTTTAAATAATCCCAAACATCCCTTTTCCTCAGTCTGGAAATGCAGAAATTATAGCCTTTTTTTTCTGAATATTGGTTATGTGTTATTATTGGACAAATAGTGGAAACAAAGAACCTCAGGCAGGACTTTCAATTAGGCAGATTCTAGCTCTGATCCTAAACTTTTGGTTATATCATCCTTTTTAATTTGCTGTGGGAGTGTAGCGTAGCAGTTGCAAGAACCCTAGCACACCCAGGATGGCTGTTGCTGCATGTTCCTATATCTACTTTTCTAAAGGAAAGCAACTCAAAATGGATTAACAATATTGCTTTAATCTAACATATGTCATTTACCTAGGTCAAAGGAAAAAGTTCAGCACCCTGAACTTCAGAGAATACAAACAAGTTACAAGCAGACAGAAAGACAGATCAGCAGACAGGCTTCCAGCTGCCTGACCATTACATTCATACCTAGTCAGTTACGAGAGAGGGAAGCACCAACATCTGGGTTTTCAAAGCTGGAGGGCTCAAAGGCTTCCCAAAGTCTCATCTGATCAAATCACACAACTCTTCTCAAAATGAGCCCCCCAAAAACAAGTCATATCAGGGTGTATACATAGCCTCCTCCTGGCTCAGAGAATGTCACAACCCTCTTGACCCACTGCCCAATCAAAAAGCAACAAGGTGTGGGCATTCCTGAAAAACAAGCCTTCTGCCACAGGCTCCATGTGACCACATTCAGCCTATTAGGAGGCACAGTATATTTTTAAATTAAGGAAGGTTCTCAGAGTCACTTAAGCCTATCAAAGGGCCTAGAGGCAGTGAAGATCTTCAGATTTCCATTCCCATAACATGGAGGCATATATAATTTGTCTTCTGAATGAGCAGTAGGGTATTCCCAGCTTATGCTTGCTATTAAATATTTTCCTCCCTTGGTGCCTTTATATATAAAATGGAGGAAATATTGTGACCCATATCCTAGCAATGCAACCACATAGTTTAATAATTGAGCAGAGATCAAAATTCAGTTGCCAGAAAGGACTATTATTATGACCATTTTTTTATGCAAACCATTAAGTTATTTCTTGCTGAGCTGCATACCAGAATCTGCCAAACTCTAAACCTGTGTGTATACTCTTAACCAATGCTCACAATGATGTTGGAACCTGTCAGATTGAGAATAAGGAACAGGATAAAGGATGCAACATAATTCTTGTGCTTTACCACAAAATGGAAAGGTCAAGATGGATAATGGCATAACAGATGGCAGATCTGCTATCCAGAGAGGAAACATGATTTTTTTCCAAAGATATAGAGAATCTACTACCATAACTAGAAATATAAACTGGGAGATTCCAAATCCTTGGACCTACCACTCTTCATCCCCTTATTGAGATCTCAGACTTCATTGATCTTGCTTAAGTATAGTGTTCATGAGGCAAAGACTCATCCTAAGAAGGGCTAGTTTAGTTTACCCAGGGCAAGATAGCTTTCAGAATAAATCTTGAAATTCCTCCAGCTATCCCATAAATATGTGTCTTGTTATGCATACAGACTGGGCCTAAAGACATTGGATGGCTTGATTCTACACATTCTAACAATTCGAAATGCTACTAAACATGCAGACCCTAAAGGGAGCAACCAAATACTATCACCAAATTATTATATCAACACTATCACCAAATTATTCAAAGAATATTTATCAATAACATGTTATGTGACCATTACTTTTCTAAACTCTTTGGCCGATACAAGTTCTTCCAGGACATAGTTTTCACACTCAAGGAGATTACAATTTGCTTATGAAGTTAATACAGGAAACAACAGAAGAATAATACAAGCTCTTGTGAAATCAAGAGATGTGATCTACTGTAAGGAATAGAAAGAAAGAGAATCCCAGGCTTTAGCTACATATTTGATGGTAGTATGTACTTGGGTAAATGACTTAGCTTCTCTTCGAGACTCAGTTTTTTTTTTTTCATCTACATAAAGAGTATGCTGATTACCTATCCTGCCTCCCTAATAAGACTATTGTAAGAATCCAATGATAACACGTGTAAAAAATAATTTGCAAACTGCAAAACACTGCATAAAGATATGATTAAGTGCTAAATTTTATAGTATAGGCAGTAAGTAAAATAGAAATCTGTAATAAAATTATGTTCTGAAGAAAATAGTCAATATAGAAAGATCATTTTTGTACATAGACCTAAGAGAAGGAAGAAGGAAATAAGAATTTATATAGCATGATTATGTGCTAGGCACAGTGCTAAATATTTAGAAATAGTACCTCATTCCTAAGATATGAGTACAAGTCTTGCTTCTGTCACATTTTTTTTTTTGGTCCTTGACAAGTCACTTAAGCTTCAAGGACCCCAGAAAATTGTCTAAGTCTAAAAGCATAAGAAGTGATGTGCCTAAACTTTGGCAGATGACAAGGAACACATAAATCTGAACATAACGATAACAACAAAATGGAAAATACTAAAAGCTTGAGGACTGCCATATAATTTGGGAAGTCTTTTGACTATTCTCCATGCCTAAAGACTTTGAAACCGTAATTTTAATATTTTGTCAAATTGCCTCTCTGACTTCCATTCACGTATAGGAGAGGGAAGTCAGGTATAGGAGAAAGAAATAGACATTTGATCCTATTATCATCACTCTCCCAAATATTTATTGAGTTCCCTTTCCGTATTTAATATTGTACTGGTTGTTCCCTGCTGGTCAAATCATATTGCAATTTATGTGCATAGATAAATAATAGTGACCCAGTTCAGACACATGCATTTGATGTGCAGCTCTAGGTTTAGCAGAAGGAAATGTCAATTGATTCAATTCATTTTAATTCAGTTCCATTCAGCAAACATTTATAAAGTGTCTACTATAAGGGCAATACTTTAGAAATGCTAATTTCTTGTCCTAAAGCAACCTCCATAACTCTGTGCCTCAGTACTTTCACCTCTAAAGTGAGAACAGTCACACTAGACATTTCATTAAAGATGAACAGTGAATAAGGCTAATGTTAAAGAACTAGAAGATCTGCAAAACACACCAGAAATTCTTCATAATTGGATTCCAATTTTTTAAAAAGCCTTTTCCTTTGAAAACTGAACTGTAGCCATCAGTCCATGAGCCAGGATATTGCTGGCTAAAGCTCCGTTTCATTCCATCTTGGCAGTGGGGATATGCCTGAAAGTAGCTGACTGACAGTGGCATTGATAACTGTGACTGTGCAGAAAAAAGGGAGAGAGAGAGAGAGAGACAGAGAGAGACAGAGAGACAGAGAGAGAGAAAGAGAGAGAAAGACAGAAGCTCTGATGAAAGAGAGACATAGAGGAAAAAGGAGTCTGCTTGCCGGAAAGAGAGTGAAGGATCCGAAAGGAGGGGTTGCGAAAGGGAGATTTTTATTGGAAGCAGTTAAAGTGGTTGCTATGAGACCTGTTCCAGCAAACAGAGGCACAGCAGCCAGCCTGAAACTGATTGTTCTTATCTCTTTCACGAAATCTTTCTTTTTGCACAGTTTTTGAGTTGTTTAATATCCTAGTAAGCACCTGACAGTGCTCTGTGTGTGTTTTATTTTTTCCCCCATCCTGTTTTTCTTTTCTTCCTTCTCCTGTACTACTTCTTCAGTCCTTGCTGTAAGATGGAGATAGAGAATGAGACCATCTGCTCCTCAGGCAGCTCCTCAGGAGGGTCCAGAGAGTACAAGGTGGTGATGTTGGGAGCAGGGGGAGTTGGTAAAAGCGGTAAGTTTTTAATATGAAATGTTTGGTATAGAGGAACAAGGGAAGTAGAGAACTTTAGAAAGGCAGAACAATGATGCTGCTATTACTGAAAGATTATTGCTTCAGCTCAACTTAACTGATATCCATCAGGAACATAAAAATGAGTAATAATTGCTAATTTGATGCTGATGAGTCAGCTGAATTTAGTTGCAAACAGCAATGCAACATAAGATTCTAAGTAATATTTTCCCTTCATAATTCATATTTTTATAATTCAGAATTGTTATTTACTATCATGTTATTATTGTTAAATGGCCACAGTGTTTCTGGTGGTACAAGTTGCAGAAGTGATTCTTATCCTTAATGTGATTACTTTCACATTGTTGAAATAGCATAATTTTGTGAAAAGATCACACAACTTAATATCAGAAGAACTGGAATCAAGGCCTACCTAGCACTATTGGCAAGTCACTTTTAAACTTTCCAAGTGTTGCTTTCCTTGTGTGTAAAATAAGGATAATAAAACATACTGTCTACCTCACAGAGTTATTGTATGGCAAATACTAGATATTTGGGCAAATCATGCTCTCTAAGACAAAGTTTCTGTATATATAAAATGAGTATAATAAGACTTCTTCTGCCTAGCTCATAGATTTGTAAGAAAAGTGGTATGCAAATATTCTCTACTGATCTAATACCAAAAGTGTGGGGAAATCACTTAAACATTCATCTGTAGAATGAAAATAATAAGCTTACATTACCTACTTCATGGGGTTGTTGTCAGGAAAATATTTTATAGGTTTCAAAAGTCTGTTTAATTATATTATACATACAACATGGTGCTATGGTAGAATCCTAGGCTTGGAATCAGGAATTCAAATTTTTCCATAGACACATATTAGCAAGGTGACCCTGGTCAAGTCATTCATCTCTCTTAAATCCTCTCAACCTTTTTCCATTTCAACAAAAAGAGAATACTAATACTACAATAATAGCTACCTCAAAGCATTGTTGTGAGGACCAAATTATATGACATAAGGAAAGTGTTTTGCAAATGTTAAAAGTGCTGATTAGGGATAGGGTCTGGACTTATGATTTCCTTGGCGTTTTGTTTTGTTATTCAGTCATTTTTAGTCAAGCTGGATTTTTTGTGACCCCATTTGGGGTTTTCTTGGTAGAGATACTGGAGTGGTTTTCCTTTTCCTTCTCCAGCTCATTTAACAGATGAGGAAACTGAGACAAACACAGTTAAGTGCCTTGTCCAAGGCACACAGATAGTAAGTACCTAAGACCAGATTTGAACTCAGTCTTCTTGACTGAAGCCTGACACTTGATCTAATTTGCCAAGGAAATTTTAGATGAGGAAACAGACTCCTTACCAAAACAGGCAAGAAACTTTTCTCCTGCACATACTCTTAGAGAGTTGTCTGGGCACTAAAAGGTTAAGTGACTTGTCTAGGATCATAGAGCCAGCATATGTCAGAGGAAGGACTTGATCCCAAGTCTTTGGGACAGACTTTTTTTCACTAAAAGATACTCAAAGTACATTATAAGTGTTAATTGTTGCTATTGCTTCTGCTGCTGATGCAGTTCTGTCATTTTTTAAAGTCCTCCGACACACTACAAATTCGTTGAAATCAGGTATTATTTATTAAATAAAAAAAAATATTCCTGGGACCTGGACCCTATCCTGCACTGAATATACCAAAAAATAAGTATTTTCTGAAGTGTTGCTGAATGTTTGGAGGAATGGTAAAACTATTCAATGAGTGCATAAACATGCAATAATAGAGAAGGTCAACAGTTTTAACTCATGAATAAATTGTTTCCTATTCCCTTTTCTTTGTTGGGAAGGAGGCATAAGTGGGCTGGGTTTTGAAGGATAGGAAGAAAGTTGGAAATGAAGTTAGAAGTAATCATCAAGGTGAAAGAGATAAGCTGGCCTACTTAACTAAACTTTAAGAGAATAAAGGTGAACAAAAAGCTATAAGAACATAGCATAATGAGGAAGCTAGTATATTTTGGGGAGATCTGTTTGATCAGAATCCCAATAAATAAAATAGTTTTATTTGTATATAGAAAGGCAAAAGATGTTACGACTGGTGTTTTTGGAGGGCATTAATAAGGCCAAAGTGGCAGATGAGAAAGATGACTAAGGCAGCAGCATCTGAGGCTGATTGGATTGAAAAGGCTTCAAGGCAAAGATGTCACTGAAAGGGACATAATGATTTCTAGTCACACACTTGGAAGCACGTTAGGGATCTAATCGTTGAAGTGTCACCAAAAATGGAGCAGGACCCAAAGTTATTGTGGAGAGAAAAGCTATAGACCTTACAACAACTTTGCCATTAGGTTAAAAAAAATAAAATGAACTTGATTCTAAGTATAAGAAACCAAGGCACTGATTGTAACTCCTAAAGGAATACAAAAGGGGAGAAGGGAGAAAAACATTCACATTAAGGTGATAGCAAAGTGTCAGCATAAGAAGTAAAATTGAATGGAAAAGTGAAGTTAAGGAAAGGGAAACATCGTTCTGAAAGTGCTCTGCCATCAAAGCAGTTGTCAAAGCAAGGAAAAAATGAGTCATCTTACACTAGGAAAAACAGTGAGGAGAGAAAAGTTTTACAATTTCAAATGACCAAGAATTTTAGGAAAATTTTTAAGTAATTCATATCAGTGTCAGTACTGAATTGCTTATATGTACATACAAGCAATATGTATACCATATGTACTCATACACAAGTAGTATTCATGCCATGTATACACATGCATACACCATATGTATATTTCTTCTCTTTCTGAATGTATATGTATATGTATATGTGTCTGTGTTTGTGTGTGTCTATGTGTGTGTGTGAAAGAAGGGTGAGGAAGTTAAGAATGTGAGAAATACTGAAAAGGATCAGATATTGATGAGAAGGGGAAATATAGAAGGGGAATAGAGGGCAAAGGAAAAGAAAAGGGGAATAGAGGGAATGGGAAAGGACAAGAGGAGATGGATAGTGAGAAAAGGAGGGGAGGATACCATTTTGTAGACTTAGGTGAAAGAAATGCCTGCAGCAATCACATTTTCACTCAAGTATTTTCTAGGCTTTTTCTATTTCCATGTGAATCTTTGATACGGGGGAGATGCACAGATATGGAGATGGGATAATTAGGTTAAAACCTGACCTATTCTATAGTGACAGCCATGGAGCCAGCAGAAGATAAAAGTCTGGAAGAAAGTATCTTTCAAAGGAAATTTTCTTCTATTAGAGATAATAAATGCCCCCTCCCCCAATACACATACACACCTGTGTCAGCCCTCAATATTAAATACTTTGATTTACCATTGTCACTAGTTTCCAGAGAAAAAAGCCACTGCCTTGACTGAGGCAGCCCCATCATTGTTCTGCATGGGAAAAAAAATACATGGGCTATAATTAAATCTTCAGGAAATTACTTTTCCAAATGTGATAAAGTCAAATCTGAGCTTCCAGCCGGCATCATCAACCTGATCAGGAAAAGGAAAGAGAAGGCCAATTAGTCCAACTAGTAATTATATAAGCCAGGAATATTTTATTGCTTATCCAGAAGGCAAACTATATATTCCTACAATAGAAAATTTGAAAGAATGATGTAGCCAGATGTTTAGAATCATAGTTGGGATTTGTCTGACTAAAATCCCTGAGCTGTGGTTCTTTGTTACAATTATTTATCCAATGATTAGACACATTGATATTCAGGAAAAAGTAGAATGTAACTTCTGCATTTTTTGTGGTTCTGGAAGTATATTGGTTGAGGTTATTTAAAATCAAAGCATATAGGCTTGTATCTGTCACTTCCTCTTCTCAGATGAAACCTTCCTAGCAATTCATATAAATGGACTTCAATTCCATAATTGTTCTTTATTCTACATTTAATAACCAAGAGGCAACAGGTTTTTGTTTTTGTTTTTGTTTTCTTTTCATCCCTAATGTACGAACTCCAAAACATATATTTCAGTTAATTGACCTCTTTCCAAGTCCTCTCTCCAAATCAGAGAACCACTCTTGTAATGATTTAATGAGCAAAAGGAAGATTGGAGGACTCTTAAGCTCAACAAAAAAGGCCCAATGAACTTTTTTTCCCCCGACACAGGCCTCCATGACAGAAATGGGTTTTGAAGTGGTCCTACAAATTTTATACTTAAGTGCAATAGAATAATGAAATTTCTTAAGAGACACCCTGAAATTGCTACTTAATGTACATAATATAAAATATTTAGGTAAATTTAAGGAAGGAAAACTAATTAAATAATTGGGGAAAAGTCACTTCCCCTTTCATACTCTTGGTATCAAAATTTATTAAATGAAAGCCTTGGACTAAATAATATCTAATGTACCTTTCAACTCTGAATGTTATGACTAATTTGTCAAAAATTATTTATTGAGTAATCTCTATTGACCCAGGACTTTGCTGAGTACTATAGGAGACCCAAGAGTTATATAAGTCATGTATTAAGATCCTTGTCCTCAAAGTCATAATGACTGACTATGGGAAAGTTCAGCCTATTTGATGTACCTCCTTGACTTTCTGAGTATGACATTAAAGACTCCTGTACTTTTCTGAATGTTCTATGTCTCCTAGTCTTATGAGTAGGGATGGAATCCTAGGACTGATGAGCCATATAGTTTGAAGCCATGTAGCATTTTTAAAGATTGTGTAAATTGTGTTAATTTTCCTTCCTTGCTTGCCCCGCCCCATGAGTGTGTGTATATCTATGTTTATCTGCGTTTATCTACACTTGTGTATTACATCTATTTAATTGTGTTATATGTATATATCTACATATGTGAATATATGCAGTGTGAATGTGGGTATATACATGGATGTGAACACATAAAGGGAAAACTGCTTGCCTCGAGGCAAGGATGTCACTGAAAGGAGCATAGTGATCAACAGCACCTTTCTCACAGGATTGTTGTCAGGAACAAAAGAATTAACATATGTACAGTGCTTTAAAACCTTATGGTGCCATGCAAATCTTAGCTAACAATGTGTGTATGTGTATATGTGTGCGTCTGTGTGTGTGTGTGTGTGTGTGTGTGTGTGTGTGTGTATTCGAGGTACCTGCCTTCCTTTTGTGGACAGAGTATTTGCTGAATGGAGAATATAAAGGGCATTTTGACTGAAATACTGAAAAGCCAAACTAAAATAAAATAAAGAAGTAGCTTAAGAAGAAACACAAACAACACTGAATCTGAGGAAAACCATCCCCTCAGAAAGAAGTGCTTGAGGAGAAAGACACATTAAGTTCTTAGAGGACAGGAATAATGGCAGGAATCTAGAGGCAGAAGTATTGGTTTCCTGTAAATGTGGCTACAAGGCAGTGTTTCCTAGCAGCTAATTTTCATTTTACTGTTTTGGGAACTGAAAATATATTCTTCAGAAACTTTCAGTTGAAGTTCTGTTTTCAGGACTAAGAGAATATCACTTATTAATTAATTGTGTCATATGTGGAGGTTGGTCTCTCAACATAAGATAAAAATGGGTCAAGACACATGAGGATTCCCTGCTTTGAGGTTGAGAATCTACTAGAGAAGAATCTTAAAAGGCAGCATGGCAAAGCAGATAGAGAGCTAGTCTTGGATTCAGGAAGAGCTGTGTTCAAGTTCAATGTCTACTACAAAGTGTGACCCTGGCGGAATCACAATCTGTCAGAGCTGACAGCTTTTCAAAGAATCCATGTTGTATAAGAATAGAAGGTCTGTCTTATTGCAAGAAATTCCTTGTGTCTCTCCTTATACCCATGAAAAACCAGGTTTAGTTGCTAAAAGTAAAAATAAGAACAAAACTAAATTATTAACTATTTTTTAAAAGCTTCCAGGTCCATTTGTTAATTTGTAGTTGATATTTTATCACTCATGAATGATACTATCAATTTTATTGAGGTTTAAGTAATAAATTCAGTGACTTGCCCAAATTTAAATAGTTTGCTTTTTAGTCTTATAAGTGATTTTTAAAATTTTATATAAAAGTTATATAAAATTCATATTTGGATGCTGAGTCCAGATGGCTTAGGAAATGGTTGCTACCATGTGAATCCCTATGCATACATACACACACAGACATATTTTGGTATATGTATACCTACCTACATATATTCAAATATTCACACATATACATATATAAATATATACATACATAATGCACATACATATATACAAGCATGCAAACATTGGGAACAAAGAAAATTTACTGCAAGAATAATCCATTCCTTTTTCTGATTTCACAGCCAGCTTCAAAGTGGCTACCAATTCTTTTTTCCTAACAGGCACTGAAAAAATATTTTTGGGGAAATAATTTCATAGTACAGCAGAAATTCCATTGGCCATGGAGTCAGAAGACTCAAGTTCAGATTGTTTGACATTGGGAAGAGAATTTTACTTTTTCACCCTCAAGCCATGTAAAGTCAACATGCATTTATTAAGTAGTTACTGTGTGCCAGGCAGGGTGCTAAAACAGTTACAAATACCAGCAGAAAGAAAAATAGTCATTGCCCTCAAGGGAACATACAATGTATTTAAATGGAGGAGGTTAACACATAAAAGTGAACTAAACGGGAGAATAAAGTGGGTGTGGGCGATATATAAGAACAATATGTCATATATTATGCCCCTTCACATCCTTTATAGTTCAGCTAAACTGTTCTTCATGCTTTATTTACACATAATACACCTTGCCCTATCTCTAGCTTTACACAGGTTGGCCCCCATACTTGACATTCATTCCCTCTTCACTTCACACTCTTAGAATACCCATTTTTCTTTGAAGTTGAGCTGAAATCCTATGAGGTCTTTCTTGGGCCACCTTTCTCTCTCCAAAATTCTGCCTTTTATTCTTTACACACACACACACACACACACACACACACACACACACACACACACACACACACATATATATATTATATATATAATTATTGTATATGTACTTATATTACCCAATTAGTGTTACCCACTAGAATGTAATCTCCTCGAGGACAAGGGGACATTTAATTTTTGTCTTTCTATTCTTAATACCTAGCACAGTGCCAGGTACTGAGTATATCCTTAAATATTTGCTAATTTATCTATAGAATACCATAATAATATTTTTCCAGGTGATCTGTAATCATTGATTGTATTGATGTATATAAAGGCTTTTTATTACACTTCCTTCAACTTTAAACTTCAAAAACTTGATGATTTGATCTGTAAGAATGCTTTCTACAATAATGTGTATTATGGCACCTCCATAGTTTATGAGTTCTTCTGTTCAATAAAAAGAAATAAATTATTATATCTTATCACAAATTTACAGAAATGGAAGAGATCCCCTCATTTTGATTATATGAACCTGGACAAGTGATGTAATCTCTCACAACTTCAGTTTTTTCATCTGTAAAAAGGGGATAATAGTTTCTGTTGACTTTACCATCAAAGGGTTGTTGTGGGGATCAAATGAGACAATGTACAAAATTGACTTGCAAACCATAAAACCATAAAGCCATACTTGTATTTCACACTTGTGAATAGCATGAGGGCAGAAAGGGCCAACTTTTCTACATTGTAATCTAGTATTTATACCCATCTTTATATGCATATACATATATATATATATATATATAAAACATATTGCCAGAAAATGGCATATGTTTTTAAAAAATCATACCGTGTCCTAAATACATTAGTGTAGTACATTGTATAGTATAAACTATTGATGGTTAGTTACTTTAAAAAAGGAAAGAATTGTTTTTAAAATGAACAAATATGCCTTACTTTTTGCCAATTTATAAGTGATATGTTTTGTAAGTTTAGATCTTTTTGTAAAGCTTTCTTCTTAATAGCATAACTATATTTTCTAAAGTTAACATTGAGAAAAGAAAAGAAAACAATATTCAACAATAAAATTCCAATGCCCATGTTTATATGAGCAAAATGGAAAGGTACTTTGTTTACTTAACACATGATGTAATTGCAAGAACACTTTATTCAGCATCAGAGTACCTGGGCCGAATCCTGGCTCTACTATTTAGTGCCTGAAAGATTCATTTCACTTGAGCCCAGACTATTTAGCTGTTGAATGAGAGACTGAGTCTAAATGATTGCTGAGGTTCCTTCTGACTTTAAACAAGATCATATGACCTAATCCAACCCAACCAGGATTGAATAAACATCTGTTCAGGTTATAAGGTTGATGATTAAAAAAAAAAAGCACACAGAAAAACAACTCCTACCCTCCTGGAGTTTACATTCCTTTGCGGGGAGGGATTCAACATGTAAAGATATATATACATATATATATGTATATATATACATATATATATATTATTATTATTAAGAGGAATAGAGAAAGAGCATTAACAACTAGAGGAGATAACATAGGGTTCTCATTTGTGGTGGATCATGAGACAAGAAGTTAGAGATTCTAAAAGGCAGAAATGAAGAGGGAGAGCTTTCTAGCCATAGAGTACAGCCCATATAAAAGTATGAAACTGGGAGATATAACCTTTGCTTTGGGGATCAATCAGTAAGCAATTTTGGCTGGAACATAGTATTGTGAGGGATAGGAATGTGCAATGAGCTTTGGAAAAGTAAACTAGAGGCAGATTCTGAAGGGATTTAAATGGCAATCTGATGATTTCAGTTAATATAGGAAGCCTATGGCAATTGCTCAAAGGCTACTCTTTGTCCTCACTCTCAGGCTATTAGGTCTGAAATATTAGAAATTATTTCCCTAGCTCCTTCTCGTCACATTTTCTAGACACTCATGGCCTAGATGCCAAAACCACAATAAAGGGAAGGAAAAAGAAAACAAATGTACACTCCTATTGCTCATTGGTTTCATCCTTAATTGTATCCTTACTCATTAGGCCAGAAAAAGCTCTCACTACAACTGACTAAGCAAGAATTGACTTAGAGGTCTGTAATGGGTTTAGTAGAAAATGAATTCATTTTCAGATACTCTACAAGTAACAGAAGAAATACAATTCAGGGAGGAACACATTAACTAGAAGTATTTCCAAGATTATATGTGCTATGCATTTAAATTGATATAGGGCAGGTTATTCAACAAAATGGCTATATCACAGACCTATTTATTGTTATTATTATTTTGTGTGTAGGCACAGACTACATTTCACTTAATCTGATATAGAGGAAGCACGGTGCAATGGAAAGGACCATTAGGTCTAAAATCCTTAGAATCACCTATTTCAAAAATTCTTATAGATAGGTTTTTAGGGGAACTGTGAACTTGGATGAGAAAAAAATACTTTGTTTCAATATATTATATTTCATTTCTTATCTTATGCATTTTATTTTATGCATTCTTGGAGGGGAGAGACTCATAGACTACACCAGAATGAAAGTTGTGTCCATGATACAAAAATTTTAGAATCTCTGATTAGTCCAACCTCCCTCCTTTTTAAAGATAACTGAGACTCAAGGGAGTAAAATGATTTACCCAAGGTCATGCAGTTAGTAAGCAATGTAGCTCTCACTTAAACCCAGGATTTTCATGTATTCTCTACCTCCTTTTATATTGGACCAGGAGTCTAAAGATCTGTTTTCTTAACTATGGCCTCTTACTTATTATTTAAATGACTTGAGGGAAGTCACTTTAATCTAAAATAGGGCCAATGACTGTTGCATATATAACAGAACAACAGAATTTGGGTAATATGGGCAAATAATATAATGTAATATTGATAGTTGTCAGATTCTTTCTTTAATATAGATAATTGTCAGATTCTTTCTTGCCATTCAAAGCCCAGCTTACAAGCAAGCTCTTTTACACAGCCTTTCTTTATGGCAGCTACAAGTAATTTCTCTTTCACCTGAGTTGATAGCATTTATGTTTTTGCTCTTGTTATGCATTTATTTTATTCTAATTTGTTTGCTGTAGGAGGGAAATTGGAGTCTGATTTCATTGTCATAGGGCACTCTTGGTAGGAGTTCCTTTGATGGAGTGATCTCATTTTAGATAGTCTCCTGGGAGTACTGAGATGGTCAGTGCCTTCTGCAAGTTTACACAGCTTATATTTGTCAGTGGCAGGCCTTAATCTCAGATCTTCCTGACCCTGAAACTGGCTTTCTATACACTGTACCATGCCCCCATTATATTTTGCAGCAAATTTAAATGTAAAGTTTAGTAAATCTTGCATCTGCCACATTCATTTAATATGAAACTTAATGTCTCTCAACCTCAGTTTCCTTATCTGTAAAATGGTAATGATGAGACTGTTGATGATGATTATAATGAGGATGATGATAATACTGTAGTAACAACCTTAAAGGGATGTTTAAAGAGCAATTTATTCAATATAATTAAAGCAGTCACAAACCTTAAAGCTTTGTAATCTATTTAGAGAACTTCACTATTCTTAAGATATATAAATATCAGCTATTGTTATTGTAGGTCCCAGGAGTTTTTTTCCTAAATCTGTCTAGATTCTTTTTCTAAATTAAATACTTAGCTGAATGAATTAATGTATATGTATATATGTGTGTATACATGCACATGTATATTTTATGTGTATATTTGTATGTGGCTATAAATATGATGATATTTTACACTATGTAGCCACCTTCTTAATTTGTCTCTGTCCATGACCTAGAAATAGTCCCACTCTTAGGTATCAGCAGGGGCATCAGCAACTCCATGGAGAAACTTGGGAGGAGCTTACAAAAGTCCCCTAGCCTAGGGCTTCTAACAATGACAAAAATGTTTCTATTAGATTTTCAATGATATGGGTTAAGAGATTCATTTTTTCAAGCTCACTATTAAATGTAAATGCCCCTTGGAAAGGGAAAAACAGGGCTTGTTGTCAGCAATAATATCTAAATGTAAATTGGTAAGTCAGATTAGCAGCAACCACCTAGCAGTCCTCTGAGGGAAGGGGGGAAAAATACTTGTTGGATCTGGGTTAATATTTATGACATTAGAGGGCAGAGAACTGATAATAAAGATGATCTTGATGCCATATTTTGTAGGATGAGGGTCAGGGCAGCCAGGGAATTGTCTCTAAGAGATTATACTGAAAAGAAAATAATAAGGAGGAATCCTGAGGCTTCCTTCCCTTTACAATTTTTGCTGAATATCAGCTCTGTTTTTGAGTCAGAGCTTACATTCCTTTCTTTTGACTGGGTCTTGATTGTTGCTTTCAATTACCATGGCCAAACTGATAGCTAGGGAGTGACCAGCATCAATGAAGTGACTAAAAGGAAAATTTTCTTTGGCCTCAATAAACCCCATTCCACAAAATAAAGCTGAGGTCTGAAGGTTATTGTATAGGTGGGGAAGGAGATGTGAATTGCATTGTGTATTGCATACCTGCCATTATATCTCCTCCTTCTCTGTCTCATTCCCAAGATTCCTGTATTGATTGGCTTCAACTCTTGTCTCTGGAGTAGTCATTGAAAGGACTATAATAGTGGGACTTTGCTTACCCCTCTAAACAATCTCCTCTTTTGTAGCTTAATTGACCTGTAATGCTATGATGATCACAGGAGCACACACATGACAAAAACATCACTTCCCATAGAAAACACTTCAGGGAAATTGCCTGCCACAATAGCTACTGAGAGTGACTACTTAGATGAACTTGAGTTTACCATCAGATATGCCTGCATTTGAATCTGGGCTACAATAAATTTCTCCCTTTCATATTATTTTACTTTTTAAAAAATTACATTTTGAATGAAAATGCACCATTTTACTTTGCTTTCTCCTGACAGCATATTCTTTTTTTTAAAATTCTTTAATTTATTAATTTGTTTGTTTCCTTTTAGTTTACAGGATTCAATTCCACAATTCCTTGAATTTCAAGGAATTTTGTCCCCCTCCCTCCCCACCCCCCCATGGCGGTTTATAGTCAAGTATAAGATCTGTAAATACTTTCACATTATACATTGGTCAGGTTATAAGGATGGATTGTACCAGCTGGAATGAAAAATGATAAAGAGGGACATAAAACCAAATAAGAGAAGGAAAAAGATCAGGTATTTTGCTTCCACCTGGATATAAACTTAGTTTTTTCTCTGGATGCACGTTTTTCTCTCCATCATGAATCTTTTGGGATTGACTTCTATCCCTGCATTGCTGAGAAGAGTCCAGTTTACCAAAGTTGGTCATCACACATACGTTGTGTCTGTAATTGTGTACAAATTTCTCCTGGTTCTACTCTTCTCACTCAGCATCAGTTCTTTTAAGCCTCTCCAGGTAAATATGAAGACTGCCTACTCCCCGTTTCTTATACCACAGTAGTATTCCACAACATGCATATACCACAACTTGTTCAGCCATTCCCCAATTGATGGGCACCCCCTTAATTTCCAATTCTTTGCCACAACAAAAAGAGCTGCTATAAACATTTTTGTACATATGGGTCTTTCTCCCATTTCTATGATCTCTTTGGGATATAACCTTAGGAGTGGTATTGCTGGACCAAAGGGTATGAAAGCATTTATAACCCTTAGGGCATAATTCCAGATTGCTCTCCAGAAAGGCTGGATCAGTTCACAACTCCACCAACAATGCATTAGTGTTCCAGTTTGCCCACATCCTCTCCAGCATTTGTCATTTTCCTGTTTTGTCATCTTAGCCAATCTGACTGGTGAGATGTGGTACCTCAGAGATGTTTTAATTTGCATTTCTCTAATCAATAGTGAATTAGAGCATTTCTTCATGTGCTTATAGATAGCTTTAATTTCTTTCTCTGAAAACTGCCTGTTCATATACTTTGACCATTTATCAATTGGGGAATGACTTGTATTCTTATAAATTTGATTCAAATCTCTGTATATTTTAGAAATGAGACCTTTGTCAGAGATGTAGGTTGTAAAGATTCTTTCCCAATTTCCCACCTCCCTCTTAATCTTGGTTACATTGGCTTTGTTTGTCCAGAAACTTTTAAATTTCATGTAGTCAAAATTATCCATTTTACATTTTATAATGTTCTCTAATTCCTGTTTATTCATAAAGTCATTCCCTCTCCACAAGTCTGATAGGTAAACTATTCCTTGTTTTAGCAGACTGCTTACAGTATCAACCTTTATACCTAGATCATGAACCCATTTAGACTTGATTTTGGTATATGGTGTTAGATAATGGTCTGTGCCCAGTTTCTGCCATACTATATTCCAGTTTTCCCAGCAGTTTTTGTCAAATAGTGAGTTCTTATCCCAAAAACCAGGGTCTGGGGGTTTATCAAACAATACATTACTGTAGTCATTGACTTCTGAATCTCGTGTGCCTAATCTATTCCATTGATCCACTCCTCTATTCCTCAGCCAGTAGCAAGTAGTTTTGATGACTGCTGCTTTATAGTACAGATTGAAATCTGGTAAAGCTAGTCCACCTTCCCTAGCATTTCTTTTCATTAATATCCCTTGATATTCTGTACCGTTTATTCTTCCAGATGAATTTTGTTACTATTTTTTCTAACTCTATAAAGTAGTTTTTTTGGTAAATTAATTGGTATGGCACTAAATATATAATTAAATTTAGTTAAAATTGTCATTTTTATTTTATTAGCTCGACCCAGCCATGAGCAATTGATATTTTTCCAATTACTTAGATCTGACTTTATTTGTGTGAAAAGTGTTTTGTAGTTATGATCATACAGGTCCTGGGTTTGTTTTGGCAGGTGGATTCCCAAATATTTTATAATGTCTACAGTAACTTTAAATGGGATTTCTCTTTCTACTTCTTGCTGTTCAATTTCATTGGAAATATATAAGAATGCCGAGTATTTATGTGGCTTTATTTTATATCCTGCAACTTTGCCAAATTTATTTATTGTCTCAAGCAGTTTTTTACTTGATTCTCTAGGGTTCTCTAAGTATATCATCATATCATCTGCGAAGAGTAATAGCTTGGTCTCTTCTTTGCCTAACTTGATTCCTTTGATTTCTTTTTCTTCTCTAATTGCTACTGCTAACATTTCTAGTACCAGATTGAATAAGAGGGGTGATAGTGGACACCCTTGTTTCACCCTTGATCTTATGGGTAATGCTTCTAGCTTCTCCCCATTACATATAATACTTGCTGATGGCTTTAAATAGATGCTACCTATTATTTTAAGGAAGGCTCAATTTATTCCTATACTTTCTAATGTTTTTAATAGGAATAGATGTTGTATTTTGTCAAAAGCCTTTTCTGAATCTATTGAGATGAACATGTGGTTCCTGCTAGTTTTATTGTTGATATGCTCAATTATACTGATGGTTTTCCTAATATTAAACCATCCTTGCATTCCTGGAATAAATCCTACCTGATCAAAATGTATTATTCTTGAGATAAGTTGCTGTAGTCTTTAGGCTAGTATTTTATTTAGAATTTTTGCATCTATATTCATGAGGGAGATTGGTCTATAATTTTCTTTCTCTGTTTTATCTCTTCCTGATTTAGGTATCAGTACCATATTTGTGTCACAAAAAGAATTTGGTAGGATTTCTTCTTCACTAATTTTCCCCAATAATTTGTAGAGCATTGGAATCAATTGTTCTTTAAATGTTTGATAGAATTCACTAGTGAATTCATCTAGCCCTGGAGATTTTTTCCCAGGGAGCTGTCTGATGGCTTGTTCAATTTCTTTTTCTGAGATGGGATTATTTACGTAATTTACTTCCTCTTTAGTTAATCTGGGCAACTTGTATGTTTCTAAATATTCATCCATTTCCCTAAGATTGTCAAATTTATGTGCATACAATTGGGAAAAATAATTCGTAATTATTGTTTTGATTTCCTCTTCATTGGAGGTAGATTCACCCTTTTCATCTTTGATGCTCATAATTTGGTTTTATTCTTTCTTTTTTTATCATATTGACTAAGGGTCTATCAATTTTGTTGGTTTATTCATAAAACCAGCTCTTAGTTTTATTTATTAGTTCAATAGTTTTCTTAATTTCGATTTTATTAATCTCTCCTTTAGTCTTCAATATTTCTAATTTAGTATTTAATTGGGGATTTTGAATTTGTTCTTTTTCTAGGTTTTTTAATTGCATGCCCAATTCATTGAGCTCCCTTTTCTCTAATTTAATCACGTATGCTCTCAGGGATATAAAACTTCCCCTAAGAACTGCCTTTAATGCATCCCACAGATTTTGGTATGTTGTCTCATTATTATCATTCTCTTGAATGAAATTACTGATTGTTTCTATAATTTCTTGTTTGACCCACTCATTCTTTAGGATTAAATTGTTTAATTTCCAGTTAGTTTTTAGTCTGTCTTTCCCTGGCCCTTTATTACATGTAATTTTTATTGCATCATGATCTGAGAATGATGCATTTAATATTTCTGCCTTACTGCATAGAATTCTGAGGGTTTTATGCCCTAGAACATGGTCAGTTTTTGAGTATGTGCCATGAACCGCTGAGAAGTAAGTATATTCCTTTTTATCCCCATTCAGTTTTCTCCATAGACCTATCATACCTATCTTCTCTAAAATCCTGTTCTCCTCTTTAAATTCTTTCTTGTTAATTTTGAGGTTGGATTTATCAAGTTCAGATAGGGGGAGATTAAGGTCTCCCACTAGTATAGTTTTGCTATTTCTTCCTCTAATTCCTTTACCTTCACCTCTAGGAATTTGGATGCTACACCACTTGGTGCATATATGTTAAGTAGTGATATCGCTTCATTCTCAATGGTGCCTTTTAACAGGGTATAGTTTCCTTCCTTGTCTCTTTTAATTAGGTCAATTTTTGCATTTGCTTTATCTGAGATAAGGATTGCTACCCCTGCTTTTTTTATTTTAGCTGAGGCATGATATATTTTACTCCAACCTTTTACCTTTACCTTGTGTGTATCCCTCTGTTTCAGATGTGTTTCTTGTATACAGCATATTGTAGGATTATAATTTCTAATCCATTCTGCTATCCATCTCCATTTTATAGGAGAGTTCATTCCATTCACATTTACAGTTATGATTGTTATCTGTTTCTTTCCCCTCATCCTATTCCTGCCCCTGTTAATGTTCATATTTCCCCTCCCTTCTCCCTTCCCCCCCTTAATAGTTTTCCTTTTGACCACCACCTCCCTCAGTGTTCCCTTTTGGCCCCCCTCCCTTTTCCTCCCCTTTTCCCCTTACCACTTCCCTCCCTACAAACCACTCCCACCCCCCTTTCGTAACACTTTCCCCCTTCCACTGCCTGTAGGATATTGTTATACTTAATGAAGTATGCTATTTTTTTCTTCGCATCAAGAATGACAGGAACAAATCTCATGCGAAGCTCCTCTCCCTCCCCTCTTTCCCTCTAAAATGATTCTTTTGGCGTTTCTTCTCTATAGCGTCCTATGCTTAACTGGTTGTTATTCCCTCCTTGTACCAGAACCAATGAGGGAAAAGCTCATATGCTTCCCAACACCCTCCCTTTTTTTCCTCTGCTATACAGTTTTTATGCCTCTATGAGTGGCATAATTTACCCTTTTCCACTTCACCCAGTCCCTTTGTAGCCCTTAACAAGATTTTTTAAAAATCATCATTTTGTGTATTTTATACTCATACCCTCTACTTGTCTATAACCAGTTTGCTATTATCAAATAGCAGGGTGTGTGTGTGTGTGTGTGTGTGTGTGTGTGTGTGTGTGTGTGTGTTCTCCTTGTTTACCTTTCTAGTCACTGTTGCATCTCATAATTGGAGGTTGAATTTTCCATTGAGTTCTGGCTTTTTTGTCAAGAAGGTCTGGAACTCTGTTATATCATTGAATGACCATCTCTTTGCCTGAAAGAATATGCTCAGTCTCGCTGGGTATGTGATCCTTGGTTGTAATCCGAGCTCTTTTGCCTTCCTGAAAATTGTATTCCACTGCCTCTGATCTTTCAGTCTAGAGGCTGACAAATCCTGTGCAATCCTCACTGTGGACCCTCGATATTTGAATTGTTTCTTTCTGGCAGCTTGAAGTATTTTCTCTTTTATCTGGTAGTTCTGGAGTTTGGCCACAACGTTTAGAGGATTTTTCAGTTTGGGATCTCTTACAGCAGGTGTCCGGTGGATTCTCTCGATTTCTATTTTCCCCTCAGGTTCTAGTATCTCAGGGCAGTTTTCCTTAAGGACCTCTTGGAGAATGTAGTCCAGGCTCATTTTTTCATCATAATTTTCTGGTAGGCCTACTCCTGACAGCATATTAACCACTACAATTAAGTTTTATAGTTGGAGCCAAAATTGAGTCACATACATATAGGTTTTTTTAAAAATAAATAAATAGAAATGGATAGTGACTCAGAGAGAAGTATGAAAAGGCTGAAAGTAGAACTTTGTGAGGTTTCCCAGGAAAATTCAAAGGACATCAATGTGAAGATGAAACAGTGATGAGACTGGGTACTCAGATATCAGGAGAAAGGAGAATTTCCAGTGAAAAGCTATAGTAGAGAGATTGAGGCAGAAAACATATTTCAGGAAGTTGAAGAATATGTGGGTGGAAATGAAGTCAAGTAATAGGTGAAGACTATGTAGAGACATTGGTTAATAACTTGAGGAATGTAGCAGGGTCAAGGGAAGTTTCTTTTATCAGATGAGCGACCCTATATTTGCAAGCTAAGGGGAAGAATTCAGTCAAAACAGGAAAAGAGAAAGGAAGAGGAGGAGAAGAAGAGGAGGAGATAGTAATGGGGGTGTTTCTGAGTGAATAATTATGTTCTTGATCTTATTTAATTCAGTGGGATTTTTTATCAATGACTTAGATGAATGAATAGATGTATACTTACTAATTTTGTAGGTGACACAAAATTGAAAGAGATCAATAGTAAACTAGATGGCTAAAATGATGAGTTAGATATAGTAAGATAAAATTTAATAAGCATAATGGTAAAATATAACACAACTTCAAAACTAAATCAGTTGGGGCAGCTAGGTGGCACAGTGAATAGGGCACTGACCCTGGAGTCAGGAGGACCTGAATTCAAATTCAGCCTCAGACACTTAATGCTTACTAGCTATGTGACATTGGGCAAGTTACTTAACCCCAATTGGCCTGCCTTCCCTCCTCCAAGAAGACAAAAATAAACCCAACAAAATCATTCACCTGGGTAGAAAATAGACAAAATACGAGAAGGCAATAATAGGTCATGAAAATTGTCATATTAGTATTCACTATGAAACAGCAGCTACATGTAACACCTCAGAAAGTGAACCCCAACTTTGGCATCTTTAATATATAGAGAGAGTAGGGAATAAAGGAGGTTATATAACCTGTGATCTTTCCCTGACCTAGTCAGATCACCTATAGATATTGTGTTCAGTTCTGGGTGACACAACCTAAAAATAAATTTGAAAATCTGGAGCTGATTTAAAGGAAAGTGAACACATAGCGAGGGGATTTGAAAGTTTAACATACAAGTATGTACTTTCCTTTAGAAGAGAGGTTGGATTTGAACTGTTTGGCCCTAAAGGGTAGAACCAGGAGTAGAACTGGATGGAAGTTAGGAAGAAAGGCAGAGTTTCACTCAATGGATGGTGGAAAATAACTTCACAATTAGAACTATCTATCCAATCACCATTTGTAGGAATTTTTGCTTGGAGCTTGAATGACCACCTATAAAAGGTGGTTAGAGAGGATTAATTGTTCATACTTGGTGTGAAATGGAGCTACTCTGACATAATTTAACAATATTAGTTATTAATTTAGCCCAAAGACCTTTAAGATGACATAGTCTTACCTAAAGCCAATGGCATAAATGTATAGTGTCATTACATGGCTTTGGTACATCTTAGCTACCATGCCCTGCTGCTACTTTGGACATGTCCAGGTCCATGCTTCCATGCTTTTGACCATTTCTGACTTGAAACTTCCACTTCTGGTGCTTTTTTGGAGTAGAAGGAGGTTGCTGTCACCTTTTAGTTGTTACTTTCCTAGGCTCTTTATCTTCCTTCTTTCATCATGGCTTCTCTTCCTCAGCTTGGATCTCAGCTGTGGCATTATGAAAGGTCCTCTCTCTTCTTTACTTATTCTATAAATACTTCATAGACTTTACTGGTCAATTATCTGGACCTCTCATGAAACTTCCTCTGATGACCCCAACCTCCTTCCTCATCTCCATAGAATTTCCCTCCATTTTATCTGGCTTCCAATGCCACGTTTATATTGTTCTCTACTTGTTTCCTGTGTCTGCATCTTTTCTCCCCATCTAGACAAAGTTTCTTGTAGGCACCAATCTTGTTTCATACTCTACATCATGCATTGACTAACACAGACATATGTGACTGGATGTGGGGGGATAGTGGCACATAGAAGATACTGAGCTGAATCTGGGAGCACTATGGGAAGGAAATGGAATTGAATGAGAATTTATTAATCACACTATGTGCTAAGCACTGTGCTGTGTTTTTTTTATTTAATATTAACTCGTTTAATCTTCACTACAACACTTTGAGGTAGATGCCATTATTTTCCCCATTTTATACTTGAGGAAGTCAAAAGAGATAGCAGTTAAACATTGCTAGCTAATAACTGTCTAAGCCTTATCTCAACTCAAGTTTTCCTGATTCCTGACCCAGTGTTCTATCCACTACCACCAGCTGCCTTAAGGTAGGATTGAGGAAGACAGAAAGCTCCTGCAAACTCCACCTGCACTGTGCCCATATCATATCTACCTCTTAAAGTCTTTACAACTACACAATGTACAAGGCATGCACGTACACATGCATAATGTTGCAGACCTGATTTTTATGGAAGCCCATGACATTGAGTTGGCTCTCTGAATGAAATAAACTAAATATTATGTTATCAACTATCACATTTCCCCCCATGCCATTTACCTATCTAAAATACTTCTATCCCTTCCTCAATACCAATCTATATTCTTCCAAGATTATCCAAAGTGGTATTTCATCAGTATTGTGTTTCCTGTCCATCCCAAGTGGTTGACTGCCAAAATGTCAGGATATTTCATTTTTCTAGAATTTATTTGGTAGAAACAGCATTACAGTCACTGAGTATTTGTGTTTATTTGTTTGTTTTTGATCCAGATCTGTGATTTTGTTAGTGTAAGGCATGTCTAGGAAAGAAACTTTATCAGTAGAGATTTGAAACATCTGTAATTCATAGTATTGAAGAGTTCTTGAGGATACTGATAGGTAAATTACTTGCTCAGGGTCATATTATTTATATATATATATATATATATATGTATATGTATATATATATATATATGTACAATTTGATAGAGTTGGGAAATATGTTCAAGTTTTTTTTTGACTGAGGCATTCTTTCTCTCCATTACTCCTGCTGCCACTGTACTATTATATACTACACAAATACAGAATTGGATTCTTCTACATGTTTATGTCTCTTACACTCAAATCTGCCTTATGTGAGTCCCTTGAGGCTATGGATCATGATTTATAAACATTTTTATTCCTTGTATAAACTAAAATAATACATATCATATGGCAGTTTTTTATAGTCGGCTTTGGGCAGAATGTATAGAAAATAAACCTTGGAATCAGAAAGATTTGAGTTCAAATTCTGCCTCAAACATTTATTACTGTAGGAACCTAGGCATTTTTACATGTGTGGCTCAATTTCCTCATCTTTAAAATAATAACTACCCCCAGGTCTGTCTGCTGTGAGGATAAAATGTGATATTTTTTGTAATGTATTATAAGAACTTGACATAATTACAAAATATCTGTTATTACTGTTATAATAATTGCTGAATTGTATGGACTCCATTTTGTCTCTCAAATATAGTCTAGAGGAAGGGGTAAAATTATTGAGAATGACATAGAATCATTTCCCTCTTCTTCCAGTATATGAGACAGGACAGTGAGATATAAATATGTCATCCTGAGGAAAAATAGCTGTCAAAGGTATTTTTGGGGAAAAATATTAATACAATTTTTCTTTGCCTTTATGATCTCTTTCTTCCTCACCTCTCCTCTGTAGATTGCTATTTACCTTTTTACTCTCCACTGTTTACATTATGTTATCTATCTCTTTGAAGGAAGAAACATGTTTTTTAAAGATAAAATGGCAATTTTCAGCATTCACCTCTGCCCAGGCACCTCCTTCACAAAAACAAAACAAAACTATAATGTTGGTGTGTTGCATGTCTGGTCATTTCATTAGTAAACAACTGCCACTTATTTTTCACATAAATACAAGTGAAAAATATTTTCCCCCATGCATTTTCAGTTGTGATTCCCAGCTTGTCTATCTCTCCAAGTTATCGCTGCTATGAGCTATATATCTGAATGCCATTCCTTAAGTGGAATGAATCCCTCCAGTAAGAACAGAATTTTCTCATGGGGTTTTCAGATAAAAACAGACACATAAACAAATAATAAAAGAATGTTGAGCTCCTGACATTTACTGGATATTATACTAGCCACAATTGTATGTATAATAATGAAATGTTAATAATAATGATGATAATCACAAACTCAATCACAAACAAGTTCATCCTAGTTCTTGCTGTGTATTATCCAAACAATATATAACTTTTAACATTTATAATATATCTAATATCTGGATACAAGAAGAACTTAATACAAATCCAACCTCAGTCACTATGTGACCTGGGACAAGTCACGTAATTGCAGTTTGCCTCAGTTTCCTCAACTGTAAAATGGGGTTACATATTTGATGCTATGCAAATGGTATTTTATTATTGTTGTTGTTAATTGACAGAAAGACAGTAGGCATAGTGGATAAACTTCTAGGTATGAAACTATGAAATCCTTGGTTAACACCTCCCCTCCTACTAACATGTGTCCTAGACAAGACACTTATCCCTTTTGTGCCTTAGGCAACCTCCTAAGATTTATCAGATGGTTTATATTTGTATCATACTGAATACATCATAGATCTTGTATCCTTGGATAGCAGAATATGCCATGTGTACAGACTGGTATGGAGTCATGGAAATATTCTAGCAAGAAGGGTATTGTGGACTCAGATCTTAAAGAATGCACATACTGTACAGATAATAAACAAGTAATTTATATTGTCTTGCTCTCTAATTGTTTCATGGTTCTTGCCTTTGAACTGATAGAATGTTTATTTTCTCTACCCTGCATTTGACTCTAGTAGTTATTATGTCATTTTTGGAATTAGTAGTAGTAATTGTTGTTTTGTTATTTGATCAAGACATGTAATTTCATTGGTCTATAAAGCTCCCAATGTGGAAATTTTCTCTAGCAGTAAAAAATTAGCATGCCCCACCCCCAAAGTAGATGTTAAACTTCATCTAGGTGTGGACCATGTGCACAAAGGCTTTGTGTTATTGTTTGTTTATTTGCTTTTTAAACTCCCAACCACACCTCTAGCATGGGACTCAGTATAGGCTAGACATGCAATGCATGGTTCTCATTTGGTTATTCAGAAATTAGGGTGATAGGGAAAGAAAAGGGTACTCCTCTTAAAAAGCTATAATGTGGTATGTGTACAAGTACAAAATAATCTTGTCTAAATTTATATTAATAGCTAAAATATATGCAAACACATCAAATTAATATTTTAATGATATCCAAACAAATCTGGAAAGAATTCTTAACTTTAAAACATCAGGTAGCCAGCAAATCCTTGTTGTTTTTATCAACTTCAGGTTCTACTTAAATTCATTGCAATCGGGTACAGAAATCATGAACAATGGACCTGGGTCCATTATTAGCACTGAATACCCCTCCCCCCCCATAGGTATACACAATCTATGATCTCTCCATCCCTCCCTTTTCTGTGGCTAGACTTGGGAGGGTGTGGCTAAATCCAACTTTTTATTAGGCACTGGTTTGTGGCTTCATGTAATGTAATGCCAAGCAAAGGCAACTTCCCAAGGTTCAGAATACCAGCATAGGTGCTCTCCATTTTATTCAGTGACAAATTAAGAACAGAGGGAATCAAAATATGACATCATTCAAAATACAGCATTTACCAAGTGTGATTAATCTCCAAGTACTACCCCACCCCAGGACATTACATTCATTTAATCAATTACAAAGTCCCTGTCCTAAATACTACTCCACCCCTAGGCTGTACTTTCATGTAGTCCATCACAAAGACCCTCTTCTCAAATGGAGATTAGTTTCCAATCATAAGTAAAGTACATTCATTTGTTCAGTCACAGAACACAAAAATGTCAAAAGTTCCCCACTCTTGGATCACAATTGAATCTACCCCAGAGTTACAACAAGTTTAAGTAAAGCACTTAATACCCAAATGGAGGTCTTTTATTCATCTTGACATAAGGCAAGTTCTCAGCAATCTTTGTTCCTGGGGAGACAAAGCTTAGCAAGGCCACAAGATACATTGCCAGTCTCTTCATTAATTCATCCTCTGTCTGTAGAACAGTCCTAGGACCCCTGAAAACATTAGCAAAACCCTCTTCCAGGATTTCTGTAAACATACACCAAGAAAATCCTTCTTCAGGGCTTCAGAACCAACAGCAAGGTTCCAAAACTTCTGCAAGAACAGCACTGTCTTTCACCAATGGACAAATCTGGCAAAACAACATCAAAACAGACAGACAAAGTACCAGCATAACAGCCATGTCTCCTCAGTCCTTGGAAGCTCTGGGTGGCAGCTCTCAAAAGTCCTGTGCAATTCAAATTGGCCCTCAGCAATTCTCTTAGTCTCTCTCTGCCTCCAAAGGTGCTGCTTCCAAAAAATTCTTCTTCTGCCTCTCTCTTATGTCTCTCCAAATTTATGTCACCAGCTCCTCCCAGTCCAGCCCTCTCTTTTCACATCAACAAGTCCATCCCACAAGTGGGATTAACAAACTCTGGGTTTTAACACAAAAAACCAAGCAAATACAGGGGGATCTTTATATTCCATTACTATTACACCTCATGAACCAGGGGACTCCTTATACTTATGAAGGTATTACCTATCCAATCTGACTCCATTAAACAGAAAAAAAAATCAACAAAGCTGCAGGCCTTTATAACTGTTAAGAATCCTGACTCCAGGCCTCTTTTTGTGAGGCTCTTGTGGAAGACCTCTCCATTATCTGTGTAAGAGGGAACAGAATTGGCTTTAAGTATGAGCATAGTTTTACTGCCTGGTTTTTACTTACTCAGAATCCAAACCCAGACCCCTTGCTGGCTTAATCCTTCTTTCCCTGCTGCTCATGAGCAGACAGACTGACATTGCTTTCAGTCACCATAGGATTCTATAGAGTAGGAGGTTCACTAAATGGCATTGCTCCCATTTTCTTATTTGCATACACCTACCTCTCATTCCCTTAATCCTTATGATTCAAATTAACCTGAGGTGAAAGTTTTCTTTTGCTGCCACCCTTCTCCACTCTTACATTTACCTTGGCCCCATGTCTCTCAAATCTCTATTATCTTCATTCTCCTTCTATTGGGCCCAAACTTTTCTTCCTTCTAGGCATATTGCTCTGACACACCTTCTATTTTGTTGCATTTAGAGAATCCTAGTTCCTTCGGAAACATCCGGGCCATCTTTTCCAAGAACAAGCGTTAGTTCTTTCCCTCCCAGGATGAGGAGTTATTCATACGCCTTGTTCTTTGTTACCAAGTGGTTTCAGACTTTCCCAAAACTTACATCTCTCAGCAAGCTCTCCTTATTTGACATTGACACCATCAATATAAATTGCCTTTTCTAGATCACTGTTCCATTTATATATTAACCTCCCCCCCTTCTCAAGAAGTTCAGGGCATAGTGTAGTTACTTTCTTCCTCTTTAATGCCACCTGTGCTCTCATACCTGAAAATTTGAATGTACATGTTGATGTGCTCTATACAACCCATTTCATCAATATCCTCAATTTTCATGACTCATAAATTTACTCAACCTAAGCTATTCATAAGGGGTGACTTTAGATTTAGTAGCCCTGATGTTATTTGACTAGCTTCTTTGTTGTTGTTGCTGTTCAGTCATTTTCAGTCATGTCTGACTCTTTGTGACCGAATTTGGGATTTTCTTGGCAAAGATACTGCAATGGCTTGCCATTTTTTCCTCCAGTTCATTTTACAAATGAGGAAACTTAGGCAAAGAGGGTTAGGTGACTTGCCCAGGGCCAAACAGCTAGGATGTCTCTGCAGCCACATTTGAACTCAAGAATATGAGTCATCCTGACTCCAGGTGCAATGCTCTATTCACTGTCCCATCCAACTTTCCAAACCACAACAACATAGAAACTCCTTTCCAACAGAAACCATTTACCTTAGTCTGTCATATGCTCCCCATAGCACAACATCTTGTCCATAGGATATACTTATTGAATAGTTGTGGAATCTAATTAAATTGCAAGGAATTCAGGATTCTCAAGGAATAATAGCTTAAGGGGAAAAAAATACTAGGTAGAAAGGTAAATCCTGGAACCCGAGAGAAATATGGGAAAAGAAGATACAAATTTGGTTTTCCTCTACCTGTCGTTTCTTTTACCCTAGCTGCAAGAAGTAACATTTGTGTGTTAGTCTTTCAGTCTACTTCCTAAGTAGCTTCTGTACAGTGCTTTTGGAGCTTTATGTGTCTGGTCTAGTAGTATCAGGTATGGAAAATGCCCTTCTCCATATGTTTCTCTTAGAAATGAGAAACGAAGATCAGTGAAGTTGTGACAGGCTCAGTGTTTTGGTCCATTTTAAGTTTTGCACAGAAGGTCACACCTTTTCCATTCTCCAGGATTCCTCATTTATCACTTTTGGCATGTGTGATCATTTTTAATTTGCTGCTTTTATAGCTAGCACTTTAACTACACCAGCTAATCCTTATCTAACTAATAAGGTCCTCTGCTCCCACCTTTATTGATTAATCATCTTGGAGTTTTTAATATCCATTTGTGTTTAATTGTGCTGATATTAAAAATGCCTCATTCTTGAAGGTGATGGATTATCTTTCAAAAGACTGGATGTTTGCTTTGATTTATAAAACAGCTACTTGGTTGAAGCCTACCTTAATCTCTGACCTTGGAGTCCATTCTGTTGGAGAAGATTAGAGGGAGACATTAGTACAAGGGAGCATTCAATGTTTCTTCTATTGCTCATAGGGTCGAATCCAAGGTCCTTAAGCCTAGAATTCTAGGCTCTTTAAATACATTCCTAGCCCACCATTCTAGCTTTGTTTAAAAGCTAGATTGATAATATTTTTCCCTCAATACCATGTTCCTGCTGCCAACCATTGGTGCATGCCTTTTCCCTCCACTGTTATTACCATCACCCTGCTCTCTTTTTAAATCCATATCCATACTGCTTATTTGTAATTAGTGAACTGCATGCTTACTTATTTGTCTTTTGTATTCCTAGTCTCTCTAATGACACTATAATTCCTGGAGAGCAAGGATTACTGTACATCTTATACTCCTTTTTGATAGTCAATGTTTCCCTTCTGATTCACCTAATGGTTCTATAGCTAAGCCCCCTGGAATGTGATGTAAGGGATATCTCCAATTAGAGCTGTTCCAGATTTTGTGGTATGATAATTTAGGGTTACATTAAGTCTCAAACCATAAAGCACTAAACAGAGATCCTAGAGTCTTTAGTGAAGCCCCAGTATCCAGAAATCTCAATTTCCTCAACTTTTTTCTTTCATCATTTTCATAAACAAAAACGCTATCACAATTTCTTGGGCTTTCCTTATTGCCCAACAAAGACAGCGAATTGTGAGTCTCTAAAATTGCAAAAATTTAACTGTGTATTCATACTTAGAATGATAACCATTAGAATACCATTGTGCCTCAAACCTGATTTCAAATGCCAAGTGTGGAGATTGTGTTCTAATGCAGAAAAATGTTAGCTCATAGATTTGACGAGAATTTCTAACTCCTCTCAAAGCTCAGGGAAAGCACCAGGATTTACATACTTAAAGGAGGCCTTTTTTGCTACTCCTTAAACTAGTACCTTTTCCATATTGCCCTCACAAAATTACCTTGTGTTTTCTGTTACATACATACACAATACATATTGTGTGTATATGTATGTCTGCATGCGTGTATACATACCTGTATATTATATTATAATTTAATATAGTATGTACATGTATGAATATATGTATGTATATACATGCCCACCTGTGTGTACACACATATGTATATGTATAATCTTCCCTTTTTTGACCAGTTCAGATGAGAATGAGGTTCAGTGTCAGCCACTTCCCCCTACCCTTTTCTGTATAGATATCTACTTGCCTACCCTGATTATGTAAGGATAACCTTCCTTTCTTTTTCACTTCAATGTATACCTCTTATGTTCTCTTTCCATTCTTAGAATCATCAAGACATAATGGAATCACTCCAAGGCCTTGTCTAATTGAACTCCCTCTGTGACGCCTGATGATGTTAAGGTTCAAAGAGATCATATGTATTGTCTCCCCACATTTGAATATAAAAAAAATTATCTTTGTTTAGTCTTGCTTTGTTTTTATTTGTATTTACCTTTTTATGTTTATCCTCATGCCTGTGTTTGTATTTCACAATGTTTCTGCAACTCTGGTATTTCATTAGGAATGTTTGGAAGTCCTCTCTTCCATTAATGATCCATTTTTCTTTTCCCTTTGTAGCATTATACTTAGTTTTGCTGGGTATCTTGTTCATATTCTTAGCAATAACCCAATGTCTTTTGCTTTCTGGATTATTGTATTCTAAGTTTTCTGCTCCTTTATGGCAGTGGCTATTAAATTATGTATGATCCTAACTGTGGCACCTAGATATTGAATTCTTTCTTTCTCACTGCTTTCAGTATATTTTTTTCTTCCTTTTGGCCTGGAAACTAGATTTTAACAATGATCTTCTTGGAAATTTTCATATTTTTATTCAGGAAGTGACTAATGGATACTTACAATTTTAACTTTGCCCTCTGGTTCTAAAAGATATTGGCATTTTAAAATTTCCGTGAAATAGGATGTCTAGGGGTTTTTTCTTGTTTTTTTTTTTTTTTGTTGTTGTTTTTTGGGCATATTCTGCAGAAAGTTCAATGATTTTTAATTTTTTTTCTCCTTAATCTGTTTTCAAAGACATCTATCTGCTTGCTATGATATATCTTAGATTTTCTTCCCCTCTCCCCAATCCTTTGACTTTGTTTTAATATTTCTTATTACTTAATGGCTTTAATTTAGTCCATTATAATTAAAAGAGAGATTGTTTCTTGGGCAAGGCTTTATACTGCTTGTGCCAAACTGGTAATTCCCTTTCCAAATCTTTCTTCCATAGTTCTCATTTCTTTTCCATTTTTTCCCCTCAAATGCTCTCATTATATTAAAAAAAAAATAAGTCTTTCTCCATCTCATAGATATTTTAGTTGAATGTTATCCAAACTGTGTTTTTCTCTGAGGCTTTGCTTGCAGATATGCTGAAGTCATTCTCTTTTGTTTTTGTTTGTTGAATTTTTTTTTTTTTTAAGCAATTTGTGTTAAGTAACTAGCTCAAGGTTACAAGGCCAGTTATTTCTGGGTGTGGTGCTGAGTATCCGAGGCCGGGATTTGATCCAGGTCATCCTGACACTGGAGCCGGTACTCTTACTCGCTGAGCCACCTGGCCACCCCTAAGCAATTGGGGTTAAGTAACTTGCTCAAGGCTACACGGCCAGGTGTTTCTGGGTGGGTGCTGAGTGTCTGAGCCCGGGATTCGATCTCCAGGTCTTCTCAACACTGGAACCGGAGCTCTTACTCGCTGTGCTACCTGGCCGCCCCCGAAATTTTTTTTTTTTAAGCAATTGGGGTTAAGTAACTTGCTCAAGGTTACACTTGGGGTTAAGTAACTTGCTCAAGGTTACACGGGGGTGTGGTGCTGAGTGTCTGAGCCTGGGATTCAATCTCCAGGTCGTCCCAACACCGAACCGGTGCTCTGCCACCTGGCCGCCCCTATTGAATTTCTTTTACAACACAATAGGTCTATATGGCAGGGTTCTTTTGTTTTTTTTTTTTTTTTGCTCATTCTTCCAGTCCACATCATAATTTTGTACTTTATATTACAGCTGGCCTCTAAAATACTCCTGAAAAGGTCTTGACTGATCCTATTGCCACTTTCTTGGAATATTGAATGATGTTTTATTCCAGGATCTCAGGGAAAGATTGGGGTCCTACAAACTTTCAGTGCTCTAAGAGAGATCTGAGACAGGATGAATGTTCTTCTCCTCCCCCCACCTAGCTTCTGCTACTACTGCCTCATGAGTGTCTTCCTTTCTGGAGTGTGCTGCCCAGGGCCTCATCTTCAGGAACTTTGCTGCTCTTCTCAGGTTCTATTATCAGACATCTCCGTATATTTGACCCATTATTGGGTAGTTGCTAGTTCACTTCTGCCCCTGGCTCAGTGTTGTGAATACAGCATGCTCTTACCCTGATCCTATCCCCAGTTTCCAGAACCCACTCTGTCTCACTGTGCCAAACTGGACTGAACAAATGATATGCTGTGATTTTTTGAATTTCGTCATCAGGGTTGTTTGGTGTATTTTCTGTACCTAACTGAAGGAGCCCCGCCCCTTTGTTTTGTTGTTGTTGTTGCTTTGGTTTTGCTTGTTTGTTTTTTGGCAAGGGAGCTCAATGCACTTCTCCCTACCATTCCCTCATGGGGAAAGGTCTCTACTACCTCCTTCTTCCCCGCAGTCACTTAAAATTTAAGTGTCTTCAAGCATGGTAAGATGATAAGATGTTAAATAATTACTTTAGTAGAAGGAATTTCCTCAGTGTGAGGAAATGTTTTAATGGAATAACAGTCATATATAAAACGAAATATCTTAAACAAGGTGGAGGTATATTGGATGGCAATGATGGGTGAATGAAGTAATATTAAAGTTCTGTTGGAGACAGGTACTATATTTGACTATAGAGGAGGGACTAGAAAACAACCCATCTTCCTACCCTCTAATAGGTTACACCTTTGGGATGTATTATGCTTTCCTTCAACATACACCATTAAGTACAAGGGTCGAAGACCCCTCACTTTGGTGACAATTTGAATGGGGAAATAGCATAACATTTAATAATGATCCAGTCAGAAATGAAAGACCTGGTTTAAAATTCTGAATTTGATATATGCTGCCTATATGGTCCTGAGCAAGTCTATTGAACTCTTACTTATTCAGGCAAATCTATAAGGATATAAAATGCAAAATAGCTGCTTATCTGCATTGATGGAGGAGGTTACCTGATTGGTAGTTCCCTATACCAATGAATTCACAGTTCTAGGCCAAAAAAGAAAAAAAAAAGGAAATAAGCATATTAGTCTTTTAATTATTTTCCATTGTAAATCAGTCATGCAAGACTTCCAATGTTTCTTTGAAATCTTCATTTTAGTCATTTTAACAAGATAATAATATTCAATTATATTGAAAAACCACATTTTCTTCAACTATTTTCCAATTATTGAGTATGCCATTTTCCCCACATTTTCACAATTATTAAGAGTGGTATAGTCGTACTTTGGAGCATACCATCAATGCGGTCACATCTGAAATTCTCTCCTTGTGCCACTTTAGCCATGCTTGTCTTTTGTCTCCACTTCCGGTCTCATTCATTTTTAAAGCCCTGAAGAAGGTGGGTTCCCCTGCTGTCAGGGTACGGGAAAGACCTAAGGAGAGAGAAGGGAAATAATATCTTAACTTGAGGAATGTAGTATGTATGGGGGGTTTCACATTAACATCTCAGTGGTAATTGCAACTTCTTTTCAAATTTTACATGACATGAGAAACTATGAAGGAAGGGCCCACTTTGTCTTTTCTCCTACTCCTCTGTTCTACTCACAAAGTTGATAATATAAAAAAATCCCTGTTATTGCCGACAGAGGATCCTGGTGGATCCCATTACCCCACTAAACTTCCACAGGAGTTACACAACCTCTTATAATACTTATAATCTTCATATTCATGTACATACACAACCTATTTTCCAAAGACAGAACACAGAAAACCCAATTTGCTCATTTTTCTTCTTCAGATCAACCCTTCCCCATTCTACTATGCCTCAGCACCTTAGCCACTGTCACATTACCCAAAAGATGCTCTCATAAACACTTAAAATATATCTGTGATCTCATCAATTTGATAGTTTCCTCTAATGATATAGATGTTAAATTATACATGATTGACCATTTTGTGAACTCTCACCTATTTTGTAGGGAATTGCCCCAGTGGTTCTACCCACTGTGCTGGAGTTCTTTTTTCCTTCTCCTCACATAAGAATTTGCTGGTGAAATACATGGTCAATCATCTTTTTATGTTGGGCTTGTCACTACATTACCATCACATCTACTATTTCTGATGGACAATTTACCCAATTACCAACTTCTAAAAGTTCCAGATTCCAAATTTTATCTATTTAAAAAATATCTTTTAATCCTGTTTTTCTTTGGATACCCTGATTGATCATATATTGGACTCCATTCACTCCAGTCATGTGCCTTTTCATTGATCTCTATGTGATTCAGGTCTGTAGTATTTTTTAAAGATTTTGTCTCTCATTTCTACTTTTTCTGCTATAATTCAACAGCCCTATATATGTATATATATATATATATATATATATATATTTTAATTTAACAGAAGGGCTTTTGTTATTATGGTAAGCTCAGAGATGAGTAAAAGTACTCTGAAATTTAACAAATGCCATGTAGCCCTTTCTATTGTAGAACACAAAAATATTCTAGCCAATATAAGAACCAGGGATTTGAGGTGAGGAACTTAGAGTGATGGTTATGAGGGACATTTTAATCAGTTCATTACTTGTACTATCTTCACAAGCACCCAGAGACATTTCTTCCAATTTTTAGTAAGAACTCATATAATCTCACATTATTTTTAAAAAATCGTTTATGTATCATTTTATTCAGAGCAATTTATGGATGGAGCTAATGAAAGGATTAGAGGCAGGTGGAGGCAGAGTTGACAGAATGTTGTACCTAGAATCAGGAAGACCTGAGCTCAAGTCCTGCCTCAGACACTTAGCTGTGTGACCCTGGCCAAGTCATTTAACTTCAATTACTTTCAGTCTCATCAACTATTAAATGGTTAACCTACGGAGTTTTTGTGAGGATCAAATGAGCTTTTGCAAAATTCCTAGAATAGTGACTGGGACATAGTAAGAATTATACAAATGCTCCTTTCCTTCCTTCTCTTTTTCTGTTATGCCCATTTACAATTAGAAAACTGAGGATTAGATAATGACTTGCCCAAAGATCACAAATTTAGTAAACAGTACTACCGAGTGTTAAATTTAGTTCCTTTCTCTCAAAATTGAGTATTCTTTCTAAGACAAAATCCTGCCTCAAAAATTTTGATTAGCATAAACACAAAGACTCTTATTTGTTTTCAAACTGGCCTAGTAGATATATTTAGGCCATCTCCTTTAACAATTCCATTATGCAAACAACAGTGCATGTTGCTTTCTAAAATCACCAGCCTCCTCATCACCTCTAGGGTACTTATCCTCAATTCCCTCGCCATTTATTTAAATTTTGCTGGATTGGGGAAGCACAGCATCTGACATCCTCTAGTTATTAAAAAGAGGGAGGGGGTAGAGATACTGACTAAAAAACTATAAAAGTAAATTGCTGGTGGTGATAAACATTTTTAAAAACACATTTCCTTGAGATATAGTCAAGTAAGTGAGATTTATTTTCATGGAAAATCAGGAAAGCACATTTTCATCTCCTAAATGAAAAACAGTTGTTAGGCTTTGAGCATTACTTGGGAGTGAGTTATAGCTGGCTCTGGTAGACCCAACAAGATCACCACTTTTCTTTGATTGACAGTGACAGTCTTTGAAAAGAAATACAATACTTAGAGACTGAAGGTGGATACTATCCCATTTTTTTTCTTCTCAGCTGAAAATGATGTTTGAGAACTACTGTCTAGTAGAGTAAAAAGGCAGACTAATTTAGTTTAAAAAGCAAACAAATAAAAACACTGGTTTGCGGTTTACGTAACCTAGGCTCCAGTTCCAATTTGTCCTCAACTACGGGTATGAAACTGTCTGAGACCTTTTCAATTCTATGTACCTCAGTTTCCTCCTCTTCAAAATAAAAGGGCTAAAGCAGGGGTGGGGAGCCTACAGTATCAAGGAAGGCTACCTGTGGCCTTCTAGGTCCTTTGGTGCAGCCTTTTGACTGAATTCAACTTTTACAGAACAAATCCTTTTGAGGGGATTTGTTTTGTAAAGTTTGGATTATTAAAGGCCCACACTTGAGGACCTAGAGGGTCACAGGTGGCCTTGAGGCTGCAGGTACCCCACTCCTGGGCTAAAGGAGTTAAACTACATCTCTAAAGTCTATAATAAATCTAAAGATCCTGTTCAATGGGAGGAAACTTTTAGAAGAAATCTAGATCAAGTTGTAGCTAGGAACTTATTACTCCACAACATCCCTGAAAAAGTGTCCAGTATCCAGTTGAAGACTTTTAGTGATGGAGAGTTCAGTATGCATCAAGATAGCCCACTGCACTTTTGGAAAGTTATAATTGTTGGGAAGTATTAACTTACATTAAAATGACAAGGGGAGGGTGTTTCAGGAGTCCAGGAACCCCTGTAACCAGAGTCCCTGGGTGGGCAGTCTGGAATGAATTCACAGGAATCAAGCATTCTTTAAGTCAGGTTGGTAAAAGTTTATTGTTATGCTTTACTGAGCAAGCGTTTTTAGGAAACCTGCAACCTTAAAGGATTATAGTTAAAGTTTAAAAAGGGTAACCATAGTAAATCATATGTCAACTATGCTAACTAGGTGAATCTGTGCGGTATTAGGGAGGATTTAAGGAGTTGTCAGTTCTTGAAGGAACATGCACTTTAAATATTTACAGTGCAGACGTAGTGCCCAGAATTCACTGGGAAATAGCCCAAGTGGGACTGCATGAAGGTGTGGTTTTAGGCTTGAAAGGTCACTAAGTCAGCTAGAGGTCAGGGCTGACTGAGAAGTGCCTAGTCTGACACCCATCTTAACAAAATGGATGTTGGGAACCTACGCTAACAAGGGATTCAAGATGTGTATAATTGGCTAGGGAATTACTTATAGATAGTCCAGTGAAGGATTCATAGGTGCAGGTGGTTATTTTACTAAGGGGAGATAAACTTTATTTGTCTGAGGCCTGATCATGAATGGTTGCTGGTCAGAGTGCTGGCAGTAGGGGAGGGGGCAGAGATAATGCTCTGACTTTGGGGAAATTTGAGGCTAGGGGGAAATGTGATTTTGCAAACTGATTTTACAAACTGATGTTCAAGCACAGGCATCCAATAGCCCCATCAAAAATATAATGGTCTTTGCTGCGCCTCATTAACTTGGTTCCTTTAAGAGTGACAATAGCCAAGGAGGAAGAAAGACAAAGCAGGCCCCTCCTTCAGAGGTTCTCATGTCATCCACAAGTTAATAAAATGAGTTTTAGTAGAATTAAGCTTCAATCCTATATTGATTTGATGATAATGAACATAATTTTCAAATTACAATCCTGCTTATAGATGAAAAGTCATTTAATATTTTGATATGCCTTCTATATTTAATGGGAAGTAAAAATGTGCCATGGATATATGGGCACTTATATTAGTAACTTTTTGAGAAGAGAATAATGTCTTTTATCCTTTTGAAATCATAAGCACAAAAATTATGAATATGTTTATCTCATATATTTTTCAGGAGGAGAAGAAGGTAGCTTATGTGGTATGATCTCAAGGGCATGAAGAAAACCCCATGCACCTAATTTACTTCAGTATTATAATATTTATTACTTGAAATGTGTTCTGCAAAATGATGGTCCAGAAAGAAGAAAGAAAAATGAACTACTCCTTTTCTCGAGGAGCTTAAAATCTAATAGAAGAAAAAAAGGCACACACAAAGTTTGTGAGAGCTAATCCATGAGACTGGTCAAAGATAAGAAGTTTAGAGAAGATGAGGTTATTTCTATCTGGGTGGGGAAAAGCTTCATGGAGAAAGTGACACTTGAACAGGTTCTTGAAAGGAGACAAGATATAAACAGGTTAATGTGCAAAGAGTGTATTCTTGGCCTAGGGTTGACTGAGCAAAGATAGGAAAGACCACTAAATCGTCACAGAATTTCCAGAATACAATCCTGTTTAAAACCCAGGAGAGGACAGAACAAATTAAAGATTTAAAAATAGTTGGGAGCTGGATTATACAGAGCCTTGAATGTCAGGCTATGAAGTCTATAGTTTTTCCTAGAGATAATAGGAAATCATTAAAGGTCCTGAGCAAATGAATAGCATTTTTAATCTAGAGTATTAATAAAATTAATTGGGCAGAGACATGAAGGATAAAACAAAAAAGGGAGAGGATGAAAGAAACATTGTCAACTAAAGAATGTGGAATTTCTGCCTTTAAAATTACATTTTGAAATCAATGGAACAGCACTCTTTTAAACCATTTTGAAAGGAGGGTCTGAAAAAGAAGGAAGGAAGGTAGCAAGGAAAGAAGATGGAAAGAAAGAAAAGAAAGAAAGAAAGAAAGAAAGAAAGAAAGAAAGAAAGAAAGAAAGAAAGAAAGAAAGAAAGAAAGAAAGAAAGAAAGAGAGAGAGAAAGAAGGAAATTCTTTAGGCAACAAAAGTGTCTTCTTTGTGACCTTCAACAACTGTTTGCACGGATGGTATCTTTTGTTGATGTTGTTGTATTTATAAGTGTATAGGCTAATAGAATTTAGATCTGGAAAGGTCCTCACGGATACTTATATCCATTTTTCTCCTTTTTAATATGAGAAACTCAGAGGTTATTTCCACCTCCCCCCCCCCACCATGGCCATACATCTAGTAAGTAAAAAAGGAAGAAATTAACCCAGATGTTCAGAGTACAAATTCAGTGATCTTTCTTCTACATAAATAAATTTTCTGGAAATACTCCTGGGTGTTTTTCAATACTAGTATTAGAATAAATTCTTTTTGCCTCCTAGGCATGATTGGGAAATGACCTTCCTTATGTATTACTGTCCACTAGGATTCTTAAAGGAGATAACATTTGTACAGGGCTTAGCATAGTACCTGGAACATAGTAGACACTATATACATACTTATTCCTTTCCCTTTCCCTTAAGCCTTCACAGTGGTTCATGGAACATAACATCATATGAATGCCTTGGAGATGGGAATGTCTCAGCATTAAAAAATAATATTTCTGAAAAAGAAATGGGTCCCTTGCTATGACTCCTTATAATGTAACTTAGGTTGCCTATACTCTCTTCTAATATCAGCTCTAAGCAATACCCACAAGTGTGGAACACATCTAAGAAAAATTTTGATATTAACTTTAAGCCAACTTGATTGCTGCAAGTGCAGGCCATCTATAAGGTGATATAATTGGGACAATTGTGGTACTTCAATCTATCAGGTTACTCCATAGTCATTTTTCTGCTACATGTTTAAATATTGCTTAAGACCAGGTAATTTCTGAGGCCTAATTCAATGAAGATTTATTAAGCAAATGTCCAAACTTGATTCAATGGCAAAAAGGAAAGAGTTCCTGCCCTTACATCCTACTGAAGAAGAGAGGAGTTGAGATGCAAAATATAAACAGATAAGTATTTTTTTTAAAAATTGGAGAAAAATACAAAGTAATATTGGTATGTCTTTCTGACAAAGTAACACTAACACAAATCAACAGACAGAGTGCTTCTGACAAAGTAATACAGATCAACAGATGAAGCATTGAAATCACAAGCATTCTCTCAGTTCTCAGAAAGTAACACAAATCAACAGAGTGCAAAAATCACAAGCATTGTCACTCTCTCAGTTCTGTGCACTCATGCCTATGCTCCAGTTTTCTCTGCTCTGCTCCTTCTTGTTCTGTCCTTTTTTTTCTGCTGTTTTGACAAGCTTCTCCTTATTAAGGGCAGGGAAGGTCTACAAACTCCCTTAGGCCTATCTAGGGCAGGGAATGTTTTCAAATCCCCTTAGGCCTATTAAGGGCAACACAATGTATAATACTGTTTCCAACTAAGACTCTTGGTACAATCTAAGGTGAGACTCAAAGGCACTTAAATAGCTAAAACAAGCTTTGCTTGCCATTACAGGTGGATGTATGTAAGGGTAGGAGAAGTCTAACACTGGGAGAACTGGTAAATGGCTCATGTTAGAAGTGGCACTTAAATTAAGTTCTAAAGGGCTTTATGGATTCTCAAAGTGGAGGTAAGAAGGAAAAAAATTACAGGAGGCATATATATATATGTATGTGTGTGTGTGTGTGTATAGTTATCTCTCTCTGTATACATACACAGACACACATAACATACAGGCACACACCATCTACACATATGTATATATAGCCTCAGAGATACAATAAAGGCCTTCTTCTCAATTGTCAAGGAGTTCATATCTATATTTGTGGAAGAAGTAGCCATGCTGACAGCAGGACAGCTACATGGTACAGTATAATAGATCTAGCCTCAGGAAGATCTGAGTTCAAATGTGGGCTCAGCTACATTTTATCTTTGTTACTCTAGGCAAGTCACTTAACCTCTTTTTTGCCTCAGGTTCCTCATCTGTAAAGGGGGATTAAGAATAATACCTCCCTCAAAGAATTGCTATGAGAATCACATGAGATAATGTTTGTAAAATGTTTGGTACAGTTCCTGGCACATAGTAAAATCTCTCTATATTAACAGATTCTTGAAGCATTGACATCAAAGAGAATGTAGAATAGACATGTAATGCTACTTTTTATGATTTTGTCCAGCAGCCATGGAAATATTAATAAGACTGACCCAAGATCCTTTATAATGTATCATGCAGACCTGATGATTTTTTTCTCTAAATAGATTTCAATTTAATCAATCCAACAAACACTTCATAAATATCTGCTCTGCACAGAGCATAAGCTGTAGTCATCAAATCCGCATGGTTTTCTAATAGTGTACATGTCTACCCTATTGTACTTTTAAACTTTTCAATTGTTTTATGTTTATCACATATCATTTGATAGTCACCATTATCCTAAGGCAAAGGCATACATTATTGTTCTTATTTAACAGATGAGGAAAAAAGAAGAGGTCCAGAGAGGTAGTTCAGTGTTTAACTCAGTGGCCGAGTTAAAACAAGAACTCAATTTTTATTTCCCTGATTTGCCTGGATTAGTTTTACCTTTTAAGCAAATTACTGAGAGAGTGGTAATCATTCTGATTACTATCTCTGGATTTCATCCACTGGACCACACAGCCTCTTCCAATGTCATGTTTTATGCCCACACTGGGAAACAGTGACTGTGAACATCACCCAGAGAAGGTTGACTACTCCCGTCAATGTGGATTTGGTTATTTCAATGAAACTGCAAGGTAATGGCCTAGCCCAAGAAAAAGACATGACTGTAACATGGGTGATATATATTCTGGACCTGATTCGAAGTTCAGTACAAGTTCAAGAAAATGTTCGTTGTGAGCAAATTTCATGAATTATTCATTTTGAATTTAGCACATAAGCTGTTGATTGGAAAATCATGAAATGATTCATGATAGAATCATTTGGGTTACACTGTGATTCTGCTTTAACAGTGGAGAGAGATTTAAGAGAACAGAGGTGGTCATAAAATTCCACCTGTTTATGTTCCTCTGCCACTGATCCAGGGCATTGTTTCATGCTGAGTTTTGTTTCCCTAATAAACCTCTTTAACTGAGACACTCATTAATAAAATATAATTTATTACAAACATGTGGCTACTGACAGCACTGCTCCATAGTTTTCACTCTTATTCACATTTGACACTTCAGGGAGTAGGTGACAGAATGGAAAAATTTGACATTGACATATATATATATGCACACACACATCAGTATTTTATAAAGTGGTAGAGTATATCTACTTTGTGTAGTAGATATGCTACAGATTTTACAGCCAGTTAGCAATTTAAAACATGTTCCTTGCTAGTTGTGTAACTGTGAAAAAGGCCACTTTAGTTCTCTGGGACTGTTTCTACATCTGTAGAAGTGGAACTTGGCAAGGCAACCTGGTACTGAGGACCGAACATTGAACTTAGAGTTCTAATCATAGCATAACAGGTATGGAGATAGAAGAGATCTCAGAGGCTATCTAGTCCATCCTTCATTGTACAGAAGCAAAACTGAGGCCAACAGAGGTTACCTGACTAGTTCAGAATCACATGGGTATTAATTACCAGAGGTAGGTCCTGAATCCAAACTCCTCTAACTCCAAGCCCTGTACTTCTATTGCATGGAAACAGCTCTACCATTTGCCAACTATGTGTCCATAGGCAAGACACAATCTAGCTCTGTCCCTTGCCACCCCTGGGACTATGGGCATATATTTTAGTGTCTCTAAGACTGAGTTTTCTCATCTACAAAATTAATATGATATATTAGATGACTGTTATAGTCCCTTCCTTTTTTTTGATTTTGGGCCCTAAGACCTGTAAGTTCCCTTTAATTTTGAAAATCCTATAACAATTAACAAGCATCTATCAAGTGCCTACTTCTGGGTCAGGCACTATGTTAGGAGATGAGTTTGCAAAGATAAAAAATTCTCTCATATCTCTTTCCTTCAAGGAACTTCTCCATTAAATAATTCTATTTTGTATCTATGTAGCACTTCTAAAATTTTTAAAGATTTTCAATTTCCCATCTATTCTCTCACCCTGTGTTCATAGCAACCCTATGAAGTAGGTATGGCAAAAAAAAAGTGATATAGTTAATGGATTTGCTTCAAATTGCAAAGTTGATTATTTGAGAACTTGTAAATAGAATTCAGATTTTTGGGATTATTGTCAAGCCATTTTCATTAGATCCTACTGTTTTTTGAAAAATAATAATTTTGTAACAATAAGACATTCATTCATTTATTTGTTTATCTATTCATCCATTTATTTAGTTAGTTTTAGGAAAGAAAGATTGTTTGTTTCTTCGAATCACTAGTACCTAGGACAGATCCTGGCACATGGTAGGTACAACTAGGCCCTGACTAGTGTGAATAATGAATCCTCTTAATTTGTCACATTATTTGAATTTGCACTGCATTTTTACATTGGGCTGCGACCAATTGGTCTACATCTTATATCTTTTATATATTCATAATTTAAATTAGCAGGGATTTGAATATGCAACTACTTCTGGGGATTTATTATTCACACTAATCGGGACCTAGCTTCCTATACTTCCTTAAAAAGTGCTTGTTGAATTGAATTAAACTTGATTGTCTGAATCTGTTATTCCCAAAAAGGATTTGCATTATTCATTATTAGAAAGTAAAATTTTATTCTAGATACTGCTTCCAAATAATTTTCACTTAGTATATGTGCAGAAATATATTGCTATATGTATCAGTGTTGCTGAAACAATAGCCACTTATACAGTAGGCTGTCCTCTTTTCCTTGTGCCACATCTGTTTAGTTCTTCAATTACCAGTTAGCATCAGGGAATCAATATACACAGCAGTAGATGGAGTAGAAGAGCAAAGGTTTGTGCCATTCTGCCTCATGTATCACCAGCCAAACCAGAAGCTGACATCAAACTGCAAAATCTTTATATTGAAGGATGATGGAAATGTTAAAACAGCAGGTCGATTTTCTAAATGGTTATGTGAACAGTTAGAAGTGTCATCTGTGAATGTAAACTGTTACCAGGAACATCACAGGATAGGCACCCGATGAGAATCAGCATATTTTCTCAACCTAAATGTTTGTTGTTAATTAGTATTAGCATTACTGGTTGTGGATTCTTTATTGTCAAGGCAAGAGAAAGTGCCTTGAAACCTCGACATTATTCTGCTATGGAGAGGAAGTGATTGGTTAAGAGTAAAAGTGGTATAAAAAAACAAAACAACAACAGCAACAAACTGAACCTATCATTTAATAGATTTAGGAAACTTTACCAATGAATATTATTACCTTCTCTATAATTTTGTTTTTGATATTTTAATGGGGCACTAGGAGGTTGACTTATGATCTTTCCAGAGCCATAAATCTTCAATGTGTCTTAGGTGCGATTTGAATTCAGGTCTGGAGATTAGCTTGGAAATTAGCTTGCTATCCTTTATGTATGTCAAGCTTCATACTGTAAACTTCTCAGTAAGAAAGAAATTATTGACAAAAATTCACTTCCTTCCACACAGAGCTATGATTACATATTTTGTACCATTGGTTTTTGTACTGACAAGGAGTAAGACTATGAAGTTATATTCAGCTGTAACTGGACACAGTTCATTATTCTTATCACACTCAGACTATCAGGAGGTGTGAGGTAGGGTCATCTACAAACAATATACATACACACACACACACACATATATATATATACATGTATATAATTTCAAAATATTTAATTCCTTTATAATTCAATGGATTTTATTTTATAGATATGAAAATATTAATCTGATAATGTATTGATAAGCTTCAATGGAGTGCCCAAAGTTTCCTTAAAAAAAGGCACAGAAACTTTTCTCTAAGGGGACTAATTTTGCTCAGTTTACAGATGGTTGTCATGAGATTGACTGCAGTGTGATGAATAATTTTGGTCATAGAATCTGTATGACACATAAAGGAGAGACAGAGACAGAAAGAGACAGAGACAGGCAGAAACAGAGAAAGTGAACCAGAGACAGAGAGAAAATGAGCTTATTAAATGCCAGTAAATATGCTAAGCTCTATGTATATAAATACAAGAACATAAAACTGTTCCTGTCCTCTAAGAGCTTATTTTTTAATCAGAGACGACAAAACATAAAGAAACATCGGCTCTAATAAGTTTTAGAAGTGTGGTGCTCTACACCAGGAACACTGACACAGTCATATAATAGTGAGGTACTTTTGGAGGAAAGAATAGTTTTTATTTCATCTCAGCTCTTTATAAAACATTTTGTCAAAAGGAGATGCTTCATGTAATGGATACGATGTAGGACTTAGAGTGAAGAGACCTTGATTTCAGCCCTGACTCATATATTTATTAGCTATGTGATAATGGTCAACTTATTTATACCCTCAGAGCTTTGGTTTAGCCAAGCATCATATTTGGTTTAATACTGATGTTGCTACCTAGTCAGTATTTTTTCCCTTAAGTTTTGTTGGGGAAAGTATTTTGCAAACCTTGAAATAGTACAGAATTATGAATTATTATCCGATGAAACTGACTCTAGTGAATGCTTATATTTGGTTCTCTCTCTCTCTCTCTCTCTCAACAAAAATATACATTACTATCTCGTTCTAATATCCCCCACTCCTGCACCCCTGTCTCCAGAAAACTCCACTGTATTTGAAGCATGGCTAATAATAAAGCATGGCTAACTGGCTCTTTTTGTGACCATATAGTGAAAAAGAGTACACAACTAACAGGAAACGCTGATTTAGTATTCCTTCTTCACTATCTGGTTACTATAGACAAGTAGCTTAAGCCTCAGTTTTCCCCCTTTTGTCTGATATTAATAATGATACCTGCCTTGTAAAATTATTGGAATAGTTATGATTCTCTGTGAAAGGAAAGGCTTATGTTTATAGGAGGTTAGGTCAATGAGACATATTTAAGCATATCTTTTAAATAAATTATTTTAGAAGCAAAATTAGGATATTACTATCTTGATATTTCAAAAACTATGAACACCAAATATTCAAGCATAGTAATGAACAACACATGTGTTGTTAAGTTAATAATGGCTATGAAGCATGACTTTTCTGAGTTTTTGACTCTCCTTTCATGTTATGTTCAATTCAACCTGTAACTAAAGAACAGAGATTGCTAGCTCTCTGGTGTATGCCCCAAAGGTGTTTTGGTCTTGCTTATTCTTTGTAGATCTTCATTTGAAAATCCCTTGGAGTCCAAAAAGCCTGTAGGAATGGCTTTAGGCCTTAGAACCCTATTCCAGTTCCCATCTCCAGGTAGCCTTGAGGAAGGAGAGGGAGAGAAGCAAAGCAATTTATAATTGAGGTCTGTAGCAGTGTACAGAACATAGAAGTAGAGCTTCAAACATAAACAGGATTTGAAGGCAGGGAAAGTTTGAATTTATTTTTATCCACAAGGCCTAGTACATTGACTGGCATATGGTCAGCGTTTAATGAATGCTTGTTGACTTTTGACCAACTGATTTCATTCATCAACTAAGCTGAAACTTGGCTTGGATTTACATACTGTCAGCCTTCATCAAAATTGTGCAGAAAGTAAAGTTTGCCTTTGGAGTTTCATCTCCTTATTTAATCACATTATCATTCCATTTGTCATCACTCAAACCACCTGCCCCAAATTGCCATACTGCCTATTAGATACACAGATCTTATGTAAAGGGCCATCCCTGGCTCATGTCTGTCATATTTCTAATGGTTCCTAGCTCCTCCTCACTTCTAGTCCCTATCCCTATTTACTATTCTATCCTCTGCTCCCATTTTTCACCCATTCTGTCACTACTCTTCTGGTTCACCCCAATTCTTCTGCCTCCTGTTGTAACCACTGCTACCTTAAGCTAATCAACCCAACTTCATCCTCCCTTCAATAAGCCCAACAGTTTCTGCCCAGGTGACACATGAAGAGCATCTATGAGAAAAGCATGACTAATCTCTTGCAAAAGAAGGTCCCTAAGCATTAGTTGTATTTGAGTTTGTATTAGTGAATTCTCTTCATGTTTTTTCTCTGTCTCAAGGTGCAGGCAGGATGCACCCTAATACATATTCAGTACCTGCAGCTGAGTTTCTGAGAGATGGGGGATACATACTCAACACTTTCTATTCCTGTCATGATCCCAGTAAATCGTTCCTGGCCATATAAATTATCTTAAAAGTGCAAAAAAAAATCCCTGAAGTATTATAAACTTTGGCCAGGTTGGGGGTGGGGGTAAGGAGGCAGGGGAAATAGAGTTTGTCATCATTTTCACTGCTATAATAAATGAGGGGGGAGAGAGAAAGACCCGAGAGAGACAGAGAGAAAGAATCAGTTCATAAATGAACAAAGACATAACAACCTACTACAGTATTCATCCAAGAATATTATTCTCTCATCATTATTTGCTTCTGAACTTTTCTCTATCTTCCAGCAAAGCATATATGCCTCATGCCTTATGCACTCAGGGTTCTGATCTCTGTTTTACAAAAGAATGGCTAGACCACTGATTAACTAATCCTTGTCAAGGTATTTATCACTCATTCAAGGTTAATGTGTTTACTCCTCCCAGTGTAATATGGATTTAAAACTGACATCCTAAATATGTTTTCTATAGTTAATATGCTCTTGTGTTATTAGAATATGGAGCAAGAGACAAGAAACAAGATTTATCATCCTGACTTTACCACTAATGACCAATGTTATAGTTCATGTTTGGCAAATCACTGACTTTCTGAGTTTCCTGATCTATTAAGTTGGGAAAGAAAGATGTTTTTACTTCTTGGAACTTTACCATTAAATGATGATCATAAAAATATTCATTACCACATCGTGTTGATGGGGCAATATTTGGGGGATCAAAGTTATTGTGTAAAGTATGGTCTCTTTAAGGTTGTGTCTTTTCGTGTGGAGAATTTTAGTACTGAAAGGGCCAGGAAGAAAACACTTTAGCATGAAGGGAAAGAGATAAATTGAAAGGTAAAAGAAAAAACTCTGTATACACCACAACAGATTATAGCTATACTATTCCCAGTATGTTACCAATAAGAAGTTGTAAAGGTGGAAATAGGTCAAACATTGAGAAAAGGTCTTATGGCCCACCATTTTGCAAGTCCTTTAATAGGTCTGGTATCAGCATTCCCCAAAATAATCATTTTCTTTAAATGACTATGAAAATCTTTATCCTTGCCCTCACAGAGTTGGAACCCTCAGAGATTATTTGACATTTGGGCAGTATCCTAGATATGAATTGCCATTCATTATTTAATATGATAAAATTTGTTCAGGTAAAGAGTCCCCATGAAAAGGAAACGATGTGTTGTGTGGGAAGGATAAAACAAAACAAAACAAAACAGTAGGGCTTCAGAGAACTGGGTTCTAGTCCTGATTTATTTTTCTTGTTTAACTTTCTTGGAAAAGTTATGTTATTTTGCTAAGTTTCAGTTTCTTGATATGTCAGCTGTTATAATCCTGACTCTTATAGATTGTCCCTCATATATGACTACTGCAAATAAACAAAATAATAATTTGGTAGTCTTTCAAAAATGCATGAGTAAGACTTTGCTGTGCATATATTTGTGAATTGTGGTAATAGGAGAAAAGGAGAAGCAGGAAAACTCAAAGCTCATAAAATAATGAGAGTCACTGAAAGGACCAAAAAAGAAGGTATGGAAAACATTATAAACAAATGTTATGAAAATCACAATTTTAGTAGGAATGATGCTGAATCAAACATCTAATTTCAGGTGAGCAAGCAACCAACTTCTATATTCAAGACCCCATGGAAAGAAATTGGTATTATAATTACTGCATTAAGAAGCTGTCTTTCACTCTCTGAAGAAAGTGATAGTGAGAAAGTGCTACCAATAGGCCCAGGAAGGTTCAAACCATGATCCGCATAGGTAATAATAACAATATCATTTTTGAGTAAGCCAGAACTTACAACCTAAACAAAGCCAGGAGACAAGGTATGAGACTTAAAACAGAGAAGAGAAGAAACATCATAAGCTTCAGCACCAGAAGGTGCTTCAGAGGTCATTAAATCCAACTCCTTAGTGTTATAGATAAGTGTACCTAGGGAAAATGACTACCCAAGTTTATACTTCTTATTAAGTAGTAGACTGATTAAAATATGGGTTTCTTCTTATCAAACAGTGTGACTTCAGAAGACTGGGCATGAAAGAAATATTTGCTGCCTACATTCTGAATTCTATCCGGGGTTGTTATGAAATATTGCTCAGGGTTCTTAAAATAGAAAAATGTATAAATCTAGTACCTATATTCAATATCTGGGAATATTGAATTATTATTAGCTCAATAGCAAACCTCTATATGTTTACTATATAGGCAATCAACTTTGTATGGAGAAACAGCTTATTTAACATAATGAAGATGTAAAGGGTACATTTAAGCATACCTTATTGGTGTTTTCCCAACCATATCCTAGAATCTCTGTAACAAGTCATGAAAAGGTGATACAAAAGATTGTATTTGTTTCCAGAAACCAGTTCCAGATTCTGTGACACTGTGAAAGCCATGGAGAATCCCATGGGGTTTTACTAGAGGAGTTTTACTTATTTTCTTCCTACTTAGTAATGCGGCTTTTGGAAACTTTTTTCTATTTCTATTTCTTCTTGTCCAATTTGGCCATTTCATTCTAGGCCTCTATTCCCTAACTCTCCAGAACTGGTAGATTCAGATATTGAACTTTGTTCTGGTTCTTCAATTCCTAATTACAGTGGCATTACTCATTCCTAAGACCTTCTGAAAATGTTCAGTCTCAAGGCAAAGTACCATGGAAGCCTGTAACCTCTCTCCAATTCCAATTCTACTATTGAATAACTGACAATCAGTCTCTCTCAGTAGCAAAGAGAAACATGACCATGATATTTACCAGCTATCATCCCATCCCCCCAGTTAGATAAGGAGAAAGGCATAAGAGGCGTTGTCATTGCTCCAGTAGAAGGCTACTATTCTACAAACTGACGTGAACACAATTCTGAGCTTTGGACCAATCCGTGACTTGAAATACACATTTAAGCACATTTACTAAAAGAAATAATATTTAAAGGGGAAACATTACAAATTTGGAGACCTGAAATCTCAATTCCCCACAAAGGCTTTTATAAAAGCTTGCTTGGATTCCCAAAAAAGTGGGAAGGAAAGGATGGTTTTCTCATTATTGTTCTGTGAAACCTATATTTGTTCAAGGTGAGTTATAAACAACCATCCTGATTCTCACAGCAATTACATTCACTTCCTTGCTATTTGCATGAAAAAAACTTGTTGCCCAATAAGTCATCAATGGGCCAAAAATTCGTTTCTATTTCATGATCTTCTCTCTTAAGTCTCTGAGAGATTCCTGAGGCATATTCCTCTGACTTTTGGGATTATCTCTTGGAAGTATTAGGCCTGATGGGAGTCCTCAGTTCTAAGTTCACAGAAAAAAATTAAGAAATTCTTGTGAGGATAATAATAGATAGTGTTTATATAAGACATTGTAGTTTGCAAAGCTCATTATATAATTTATTTCATTTGATCTCTATAATAAGCCCATGAAGCAGGTGCCTTTACATTTGAATAAATTGACCCTGGATGGCATTATGCAGCCTGTCCAGGATTGTGTATGTAACAAGTGTCTGAGATAGTATTCTTACTCATGTCTTCCTGACTCTAGTTCAGCATAGTTATATACACTGCCATTTAATGCTACAAACTTACTGTCTGTTCCCACTCTCCAGTATGTTTCTTCCAAAATACTTCAGTTTTTATTTATTTTATTTATTACCTTCCACTGTATATGAGGACAATGAGTATGATTTCTCTCTCCATGAGGTATTAGTGGAAGACAAAATAACACAAATTGGTTCTCTGAAGCATTCTATAGGAAATTCCAGAAGGTCAAGGCTCTTTCTGGTATTATGAGTTGTCACTACTCTGAAATGGATGTGGAAAACAAAACAAAACAGAGAACAAGGAAAGAGGAAATGTAAAAGAATAATTAAAGGAAAGTTTCCATAGGAGGCTTTACTGTTAGACAGTATATTCCCAGATATTTCCATCTTTAAATAGACCTCCCCAAATTTGTGAAGTAGATGTTTCATGTAAAATTTCCTCATTTTGCATGAGGAAATGAGCTTAGCTAAAGGAAATTATTTGCCTCAGGTTTCCAAGCTATTATATAGAGGAGAAATTTGAACCCATGTCCTCCAACTACAAATCTAATACTTTCTTCAATGTTCTGCTGCCGCTTTATAAAGCCAGCCAGAAGCAATATAAATCTAAGGGCCTGAGCAGAGGTAGATCAGAATATTTGCTAACATTTTGGCTTTATGAATTGTCTTATCTGGTTGACAGCTGTAGGAGCTGAGAGTATGGGACATATTCACTTCAGGGACTCTTTTTAGGAAACTAATTGCTTCATCTTAGAGAATATATCACCAAATTGATATCTTAAATGATGTTTCATCAATGTTATGCAAAGTGGTCTTTGTACATCTTGTTCAAATGTCTCTCTGGCTTCATTTGTGCAGTGCTGAACATCTGGAAGAAAAGTAGAAAAAAAATGTCTAATCAGAAATCCAAATGCTTTGTCCTCATATTATCACAATGAAAAATATCTGGACAAAATTTTTCCCCTGCGTATTTTGGTGTCTTGGTGGCATAGTCTGGCTTTCACAAAGGATAATATAACTTGGTTCCCCCCACACTCCCCCGCCCCAATTTAGCTTTTCCAAAATTTGTAGATTTTATTCTTTTTGTCCTAATCTTACTATTTCAAAGAACACTGGAAACAACAAGAGGTCTGTTTTTTTCTCCAGGCTCTGTCATTAAACAATGATTTGATATTTTATAATTTCCTTTATATCTTTGAGGCTTATTTTTATCATCAATAAAAAAGAGGGTTCTACTAAACAATTGTAAGGTCATGTACAGTTTTGATCCTAAGAAGTAAAAATTACAAATATATGCGTGTATCCACACATACACATATGTATATATATATACATATACATGTATGTACACACATATGTTCTATATTAAAAGATGTAATTTAAGCAAAAGCACAAAATATTTATACTGAGCATTTGATAACTCTTAAAACAATATAAATTCCCTGATTCTTGGGCAAACATAGAAAAGTGACAAATGGTTAAACTTAAGAAAAGACAGAAATCTTAGGAAGTAAGATTTGTATGAAATTTAAGAACCTATCTAGTTATATAATGCTACTCTTCTCTTTCACCACAATCTGCTTTTATTATTATTTGGGTCATTTTGTTCTTATAGTTTATTATAGAGTTATCTGTTATGTCTTATTAGTTATAATGATGTTGATGACTCACATTTCTAGAGTACTGCATTTTTTTTAAAGCAATTGGGGTTAAGTAACTTGCTCAAGGTTACATGGCCAGTTATTTCTGGGTGTGGTGCTAAGTATCGGAGCCTGGATTTGATCCCCAGGTCATCCCGACACTGGAGCCGGTGCTCTTACTCGCTGAGCCACATGGCTACCCCTTGCATATTTTCTAAATCATATTCTTTACAACAACAATTCTGTGGTGTAGGTAGTATAAACATTATTACCTCCATTTTACAAATCAGGTGCCTGAGTTTTTGAGAGTTTGTAATTTACCAAGGGTCACACAACAAACAAGTATTAGAACTAGGATCACAAGTCATTTGTACTTCTACTATGTTCTCCTACAATATAAGATATTATCAATCAATCAAATATTTTTCAAGCACCTACTATGTGACAAGTTCAGTCTTAGACACTGGTGATACAAGAACAATAATAGCAACCAAAACCAAAATGCTAACTAAGAGTTTACACTATAATGTTAAGTATATAAAGAATTCTAAGAAATAATCCCTGCCCTTAAGAACTTTATAGATTCCTTAGGTTGATAGAACACGAAGATAAAAGCAGATATTAAATCTATTCACAGAACATCTACACACATGTAGGTAAGAGTTTCCTGGAAATGGTTTAATGGTAGAAGAATGGGTAGAAATTGAATAGGGTATAGAAAATTTCAAACCTAGAAGAGACCTTAGGGACAAGGGAAAGTTTGTACTTTCCATGCTCAAAACTTCCATCTCTTTTGCACATCTCTATGATTGGTGCCTACTTGCATTTTGATATCAGAGAAGGGACTTTAATAAGATATACTTAAGCTAGAACCTGCGCTTCCCTCTAAAACAGATATGCACAAGTTAACAGTAGGTAGGGGCCAAAATTAAAATAGTCTAAAGTTCTTTGGGCCACAGATGTTTTTTAGCAGTTCACTTTACAGGTAAATGTATAACTAATGATAAAGTTATTTTGCAAATAAAACGTATTTTAAAAAAGGAATTTTCACTTCCTGTCAATTAATTACACTTATTACTTAAGATTTTTATTTATCATGAAATAACAGAAATGTGAAAAAATTACTTTACTAAGTGGTACAAGTTTTAATATGCTTTCCAGGTTTTCTTACAGTTTGCTTTTAGTTAATGGGACATATTACACTTCTTGTCATCAGTCAGTTCATCATACTCTGGACTTATGTTGAAATTGATGTTTTCAAAATATCTTCCAAGTGTCATCAGTTAGATTTGATCATTACTTTTTATTCAAGTTCATAATGGAGAAGATTAGTTCACATGTGTAGGTCCTCCCAAATAAGTTGAAAACCAGTAAAGCACCATCTGACAGATTTTTAAACTTTTCCTTCTCTAAATTCTTGTAGAAGTCTTAATGCTGGTTTCTCTGTTTTATTTTGATAAACTGTTTATTTTGATAAACTTTTGAAACTGAAACTCAATAACCTCTATCTGTAAATGCATGGGGAGTTCCTATGGATCCACAGAGAAAAGATCTTCATTTAACTTGAATTTAATGTTGTCTTCTTTGGGTATTGTCAATCTTCTGTCAAACTTCTGGATCAAAAGTTCAGTGTTGTTTGAATATTTTTCTCCTAACTTGGCTTACAGAATGGAATGTTTCAAACACATAGTAAAATGGCACGCTTCTTTTTTTTTTTTTGAAAGCTTTTGAATAGCTTCAGTTTCATTTTGAAAGTCTTCACTGCTTTTATCACCCATTTTACAAAGTTACCCCAAAATGTAGTGTTAGAACCAAAAAAATCTCTACAACAACTGTTCACATACAAAGAAATGCTGTACTGAGTGTCTGAGCTTAGAGAGAGCTCCGGACACTCAGGATGGCAGCTGTGCAGCGAAGGAGAAGAAGCCCTCCCATTGTTGCCACTCATGCCCATCTCATAGCCAGCTTCAGTTGTGTTCATACATGGCTGCACTCACTTTGTCCTTGTTCAGTGCCATTATTGACCAAAAACACTGTGAAAAAATAGGACTTCCACTACTCTCAGACTAGAGACAGACTGATGATGATTGGTTGCTGTGGATCATGTGACAAACCAGAGAGAGTGCACAGGGGCAAACCGCCCACCAAGTCACATGACAGGCAAAACAGTGACAAGTGGAAGGCAGGTTAAGCAGAGCCCAGACATCTTTACTTACTACAAATCCTCTACATTTTTCATGTGTTGCCCAAAATCCTTTGGTGGGCTGCAAGTGGCTGGTAAGTTGAGCAGGCCTGCTTTAAAATCACTCACATTTATTGAGGTCACTGATGTGACCTGACCTAGGCTGCACCAGCTGATGGGCTGTCCTACTATGGCGTGAGGTTCTAATATCTTAGAGGTTTGGGCGTTACCTGGTAGAAGAGAAAAGACTGCAAATGTCTCCATTACAAAATAAGAGGAATAATAGTGACCTGAAAATCAGGATCACTGAGGCAAAGAAACAGGATAGATTCTGTTTGTATCCATGGCCCCTCTTTCCTTGCATCCCTTCCTCAGGGTATCATCAACTTAGTCATACATAATTCTAATGCGAATTAAATGTACCTGAATTAATGGCCTACTGTTATATACTATTGTTCTCTCATTTTTTTCTAACTCAAGCACAAAACACTTTAAAAGGATTGTTGGGAAGGAAAGAATGAAATTTCCCTAAATCCTTCAGAGGGCATAGCTGGAGCCAAGCAATAAAAATTGTGAAGCAGAGTGTGATGGCCTGACATTAGAACAAACTTCCTAAATAGTGGTTTAGAAAGGAAAAAGTTGCATTAAAGATAAAGGCCTCATCACTAGAGGAATGATTTATTCTTGAAGACTCTAGTACTAAGAAACCCAAGTAATGAGAATGTGAAAACAAAAATTTACATTCCCACAAATTAGATACCATCATTCCACTCTAGGAGACCTCCCACTTTTCTTGAACCTTTCAGAGCTGCAGATGAGGTTAAGTTAAAATTAGTTTCTATGAATTTCCATTTATAATTCACTTTTCTTTTAACTTTTATTTATATATTTTATAACACTTTCATTTCCAAATGTATCCTTCTTTCTCCAAAAAAAACTGTCAATTCCTGTAACAAAGAAAAAAGGTGAAAAGTGAGTAATTTTTTTTAATTACAGCAACAGAATCTTTTAGATTATTCAAAGGTTTTCATCAGTAGTCCTCCACATATGTAAATAAGGGATGGAGCATAGGGGAGTTTTATTATCTCATCATTTCTTTGAGGAACAGATTGTTCATTAAAAATAAATTGTTACTTTTTTCTCCCATTCGCATTGTTGTAATTGTGTATATTATTTACTTTGTTCTGTTTCAATTTGGATCAGGTTAATTAACTTCCCATTGTTTTCTTCGTTCTTCATTATCATCATTTCTTGCAGGGCAGTTATAGCATTCACATCTGAGTATAACAACCTATTTAGTTATTTCTTAATATGTGGACATCCACTTTGTTTCCAAATCTCTGCTACAATAAAAAATATGCTGTAAATGTGATGGTATATAGAGCTTTGTCCCTTCTATCTTTGACATCTTTAAGGTATATGTTTAGCAGGGAAATATCTTGCTCAAGAGATTAAAGTGGGGAGTAGAAGCACGACCTTCCCGCGGCTCCGGCTTCCACCCTCCCCAATCCATGTAAAAAGGGGACTTTAAACAAACTTTGGAGCTGCAGAACCCACAAAATGACACAGAGAAGCTAACCTCCCGCTGACGACAGCCCGGCAGGCTGGCAGGAATTGGCCAGCACAGCACTCTGGGAGCCGAGCCCAGCACCACCCCGAGGCTTTAGCCCCAGGGCAGGCCTGACTAGCCGCCAGCCAGAGGGACTCCAGATCAGCAGCAGCTGTGGCCATTTCCAGATTTATCAATACATAGATGTGAAGGACAAGGTGAGAGGCCAGTGAAGTCTGGATTTTGGGACCCAGGAAGTGGGAGTGCATGGATTTTACCCCCGGAGTGAGAAACCACTGAGACGCCAGCACAGCCTGCCAGCGCCACGTGGTGGCTTCAGCTCCTGGCCTGCAGAGTGTAGGGGGACCAAGCACCAGTCTGAGGGGTCATCGATCTTGCTTTAACCTGCTTGGATCTGGATTGCAGTCTAGGGTGGAGGTCCTGGGGTATGTGTCCAGCTTGCCAGAGCATGTGGAGACCTCAGAGAGGGCACCCATCTAATACCTCCAGCAGGTGAGAAAACCCCAGCATTTGGGACGAAAACTCCCCTGTCTGGTGGCAGAGTCCTACTGTGGCAAAAAGCCCAAAAGTCAAATCATTGAGTGGCAAAATGAGCAGGCAAAGGAAACAAAGCAGACAGAAGATTCCAATATTACACTCCTATTTTGGGGATAAGAAGGAGCAAGGCATGGAACAGGAGGAAAACAGTGAAGTCAGAACTCCTGCACCAAAAACTTCAAAGGAAAATACAAGCTGGTTACAGGCCATAGAGGACCTTAAGAAGCAGATAAGAGAAGTGGAGGAAAAACTTGGGAAGAGAAATGAGAACAATGCAAGAAAATTATGAAATGAGAGTCAACAGCCCGACTGAAGAAAATAATACCTTAAAAAACAGACTGACTCAAATGGCAAAGGAGGCTCAAAAAGGCAATGAGGAGAAGAATGCCTTAAAAAGTCGAATTTGTCAGATGGAAAAAGAATCTCAAAAGCTCACTGAGGAGAATCATTGCTTCAGAATTAGATTGGAGCAAATGGAAGCTAATGACTTTATGAGAAATCAAGATGCGGTCAAACAGATCCAAACAAATGAAAGAATAGAAGGCAATGTGAAATATCTCATGGGAAAAACCACTGACCTGGAAAATAGATCCAGGAGAGATAATTTAAAAATTATTGGACTGCCTGAGAGCCATGACCAAAGTAAGAGCCTGGAAACCATCCTCCAGGAAGTTCTCAAAGAAAACTGCCCCGATGTTTTAGAATGAGAGGGCAAAATAGAGGTTGAAAGAATCCACCGATCACCTCCTGAAAAAGATCCCCAAAAAAAAAACTCCTAGGAATAT
>NW_027185712.1:5359397-5386916 GCF_028583685.1 Petaurus breviceps papuanus
CCAAAAAAAAAACTCCTAGGAATATTATAGCCAGGTTCTGGAATTCCAAGATTAAGGAGAGAGTATTACAAGCAGCCAGGAAGAAACAATTTGAATATTGTGGAAACACAATCAGGATAACCCAGGATCTGGTAGCCTCTATACTGAGGGATCGAAGGGCCTGGAATGTGATATTCTGGAGGTCAAGGAAGCTGGGATTAAAACCAAGAGTCACCTACCCAGCAAAACTGAGTATCATGTTTCAGGGGAAAATATGGTCATTCAGTGGAATAGAGGACTTTCAAGCATTCTTGCTGAAAAAACCAGAGTTGAATAGAAAATTTGACATTCAGATACAAGAAGCAAGAGAAGCATGAGAAGGTAAACAGGGAAAAGAAATCATAAGGAACTTATCAAAGTTGAACTATTTTTTTGTTTGAAGCAAGCAGGGTTGAGTGGCTTGTTCGGGGTTGCATGGCCAGTTGTTTCTGGGTGTGGTGCTGAGTCTCTGGGCCCGGATTTCATCCGGGTCATCCCGGCACTGGAGCCAGTGCTCTCGCTCGCTGAGCCACCTGGCCAAAGTTGAACTATTAACATTCCTACATGGAAAAACAATAATTGTAACCTATGAAACTTTTCTCAGTAGTTGAAGGGATTAGAAATATATATATGTCTTTATATGAGGGTATGCGGGCATATGAATACATAAGTGAATGTGTACATATATATGTTTACAGGTATACATAGATAGAGGGCACGGGACCAATTTAACAGGAAGGGATGATACTTAAAAGGTGAAATTAAGAGGTGAGAGGAATATAATGGGAGGAGGTGGGGAGAGACAGAGTGGGGCAAACTATCTCATACAGAAGAGGCAAGGGAAAATGGTTACAATGGAGGGGAAGAATAGGAAGGCAAAAGGGAATTAGGTCAACCTTATTCCTATTGAATCTGGCTTGAGAAGGGAGGGAAATACACACTAAATAGGGGATCTCACCCTCCAGGAGAATAGGGGGGAAGGGGATGTGAGGGGAGATGATGGAAGGGAGGGCAGGCTGGGGGGGAGGGAAGTTGGAAGCACCCACTTTTGAAAAGGGACAGGATCAAAGTAGAGAATAGAACAAGTGTGAGGTGGGATAGGAGGGAGGGAAAAATAGTCAGTCTTTTACAATACATCTACTATGTTATTGTTTTGCATTAGCCACACATGTACAACCTATACTGAACTGCTTGTCCCCCCAGTGGGGGTGGGTGGCAGGCGGGAGGAAGGGAATGAATCTGGAACTGAAAGTTTTAAAATCAAATATTCAAATATATATATATTTGTGTGTGTGTGTGTGTGTGTGTGTATACTATTATTAATACCATCTTACATGTAATTAAGAAAAAAGATATACAGGCACTGAGGCATAGAGATCCACTGGAAAAGTTGAAACGGGTATGGGAGAAAATATGGGAGAGAGCAGATTGGAGGTGGGGTTATCCTGTGGGACTGCTGTTTTGGGGGGAAAACGGGGAGAAAATTTGTAACTCAAAATCTGGCGGAAACGAATGATGTAAATCAGCAGTTAATAAAGCATTTAAATTAGAAGAAAAAAAGAAAAAAAAGATTAAAGTGATTTTAGTTGCTTTCTTAGTGAAACTGTATATTAGTGTGTTTTTCCTCAAAATAATCCCTTTGATAGTGACTATTCCTTTCTTTTGTCATCTTTACCATTTTTTTGTAAATGAAATGAAACCCAACAGTTATTTTGTTTGTGACTTGGAGTAATGTTAATAATAATGAAACTTTAAGATTTTTGAAACACTCTAAATATCTAATCTGATCCTCACAACTCTATGAGATATGAGATATATGTTATTATTACCTTCACTTTATAGATGAGGAAACTGAGAGAGAGGTTAAAATGACTTTTCAAGGGTAATAGAGTTAGCAAGTCTCTGAGATGACATCAGAGTTTCCTGGCTTCATGTCTAGCAGTCTATTCATTGTGCTGCCAGCTGAACATGCAATATTTCATATAATTCTTAATAGTTTTCATTTTTTTCTTGAGAATCTCTCTCTCTTTCTTTTTCTCTCTCTTTCTCTCTCTCCCTCTCTCTCCATCTAGCCATCCGTCCATCTGTCTCTACTGAGGAATATTTATACCTTCAACTAAATTGAAATGACACCAGTTGCATAAAGCATTATTCTTTCCTCTCTGTCTGTCTCTGTTTCTCTCTCTGTGTCTTCCACTTCTATTTCTCTTTGTGTGTCTCTTCTCATCTACAGGTAGAACTAGCATTTATGACTAGAAGTTAAAGGGGAATCAATCATTTGTAAAATATTTTATAAGATTTTACTTCTGGGAAGAGTGAGTCTAGATGCCCTCTGAATCCTGAGGTTCCTTCTAACTCTGAATTTCTAAGTCTTAAAGTATGTGTGTTGTTTTGTTTTGTTTTAATCACAACTCACAAGAACCATCAGGCATAGTCAAATAGCTTCTGATTAAAATTAAGGGAAATCAGAAAATTGGGAATTCCATTCTTCATCCATGTCTCATCTACAACTCAGAATAAAGATTATCCTTCCTTCCATTCCCTTTGCCAGATAGTATCTTTGACCATATTGATGGTCAGAATGATATTATGTACCAATAATCCAGTTAGTATGATGGGATGAGAAAGATTAGAACCTGACTCAGGAAGATTTAGTTTTAAGATTCACTTCTGACATACACTGACTACATCACCCTACATAAATCAATCACTCAGTTTTTTTAGCCAATTCTGTAAGATTTTAATTTGCAGAGAATTTGCCAACTAATCACTGGTAATTCCTTGATCATAGATTTCTCTAGAACAATGAAATCACAGTTCCAGGTCCGATCTGCCTAAATGGAGCTTATCAAAGTTTATATAGTTTATACTCCTCAGAATACTCACATTATACATGCAAACACAATTACTTCATCTTCTTATTATTTATCTTCTTAAACCATGTGGTTACATTAGAGTATGTAATTTGATTAGCTAAGGAAAATGTATTGGGAGGATTTTTTAGGTCATTCCCTAAAAATAACAATTATATTTTAAATACACAAGTATCTCAGCTCACCTCAGTCCTTTCAGTGAACTATTCATACATATGGAATGACAGTTTGTACATAGGTAATAATGGATAGACTTTGCATTATAAATCTACACATCTTTTTTGTTTCTTTTTCTGGTCATATATCTGTTTGTTACATTTTGTGAGCTTCAGCAATTCCCTTAGTGTCTTCACATATCAAATGAAGTAATAATATCTTTCCAAGAATCACTCAAAATATTATTACAAGTTTTATATTTCAATATTTAAGGATTTATTTCAACAGTCTGTGTTCTCCATCTATCTTTAAACCTCATAACCCTTCCATTTCTTAGTCCAGGGGTCAGCAAATTACCTTCAACAAGTAGCCTGCTTTTCTAAAGCCCGCAAACTGAGAGATTTTTGCATTTTTAATGCAATAAAACTTTATTTTAAAATGTAAAAAAAAATTAAGTCACAGTACATACAAAATGAGGAAGTTTGCCAATCTCTGTAGTGAATATAATGAATTTTTGTTATTCCCTTTATATTCCACATCCACATAACATAAAGACAAATAAACAAAACTCTCTGCTGATCATAGGCTCATATAAGACATTATTTATCATAGATTGAAAGTTATAAGGGATACAGATCTTTCTAACTCTGAGGTCAACTCTTTATCTACATACTAAGCTGTGTGTGCACATGTATTTTGAATTCTTAGAAAATTATCTGGTCTGGCCATGATTCTTAGTCCTGTTGAGCCTCTCTCTGAGAGGTGTCTAGCAGTCCATTTGTCCCTGGCATGCTTGTATATCAGGAAGAGAGGAAATTTTGTATCTTCAAATACCAGGTTTCCACAGAATGTTCTACTCCATCTAATTTGAATCAGTACCAATATTAGTTTACATTTCTTTCTTCTTTTTTTTTTGCCTTTTTGGAGGGCAATTGGGGTTAAGTAACTTGGCCAAGGTTACAAGGCTAGTTTGTGTGTGTGCGTGTGTGTGTGTGTGTGTGTGTGTGTGTGTGTGTGTGTTAAGTGTCTGAGGCTGCAACCGAACTCAGGTCCTCCTGACTCCTGGGCCAGACTCACTGTGCCACCTAGCTGCCCCTATAGTTTACATTTCAATGGCATTTTGAGGTTTATAAAGCATATCTACTATCCCAATGGACATCTGAGAATGTCTATTGGGTTAGAGAATAAAGAATTTTGTCTGGGTCCCAAAGTTGTAAAGTTTCAGAGCTGAAAAAAGTTTCAGAGCCTTGGTCTCCTCACTTGGGGGCTAATAGATCAATCTGCTCTTCCTCCTCTCTTGTTCCTACAATAAATTATAAATGCATAAACTGAATTGGAATGGACAGAGGGAACTGCTCACACCACGAGACAAACCAATTAATCAATTGCTAGACACCAAGGCAGTCTAGCCTCAGAGCCATGAGGAAGGGATTTCTAGAAACCTTACTTGTAACAGTAAATTGGACATAGCAAATTGAAGCCTTCTCTGTAAGTTGGCTGTAGTTGTAAATGGTTAATAATCTTCTATCCTGAAGGAATAATATTCTTTTGTGGTACAGAAATGGGTATTTTCAAAATCCCAATGAATGGGAGGAAATAGATACTGCATCATGAAGTGAGGAAATTGTATAGAACTTCAATTTATTTATCACAAAAGGACATTACCCCTCAGGAATGAGGGACACTCTCTATAGCTTGGCATATATTTAACTGAGTTCCACCCAAGCTTATGTCTAATGAGTTGGCTCCCCGAGTTTAAGTGATAAAAAATGATATTGAATATTTCTGGATTTTACAAATATACTTTTATTCACTGAAGTCAGAAAGGAAATGAGTTTTAGATTCATGCAAAATTCAATCATTTTCAAAAAGCCCATTTTTCTTCCTTTTCCGTTCTGTCTACTCTGTGCTTTAAAGGAGGGGTGGAGGGAAGCTGGGGTATGTCTGCTGATCCCTGAGAGCTGACAGTGTTTTGGCAAACTGTGGGAGTGGGGGATAGGGCTTAAAGTTTGCAGCATGAAGCAAAAAAGAAAGGCACATTTGTCATCAATATTCTCTGGTGATTAGATTACTGTGTAAATTATATGTCATGCATATATAGACTCGCAAATACCAAGGCAATATTTAAATATCATATTAAGATACTGTATTTGGAAACTGTATGCTTTAGCATAGCTATCAGTTAAGATTCTGGGCTTTCATTTTATTTTTAATTTTTAAAGCTCAAATCACATTTTCAAAACATGAAAAAAAAAGTCACATAGACTTTCCATTCAGCCTTCTAAGAAAAGATATGGACGATTCATATTGAATAATCTGAAAGTCACTGAAAAATGAAGCATTATTATTCACAAAGGGGTCAAATTACTTTTGTAGGCTCACATATATAGTAGAAACTGAAGAGATGATTCTATAAAAGATACAAAAGAAAAAATGTTATAAGTATAATTTGTCTCCCTCCTTCCTCTGTCCCCTGACTCTTTTCTGATCAAAAAGGGCCTCAGACAATATTATATATTTCTTATTGACAGAAAATGGGTTTTCCTGTCATGACAGATGAAAGAGAGAAATATTTAGGTAGAAACCAAAGGAATTCTGAACCTTTAATCAGAACAACACGCTGCTCTAAAATTGATGAATCTTTTTGAAGAATTGTATCCCACTACATTAATATACCACAGCTTGTCCAGCCATTCTCCAATTGATGGGTATCCCCTCAGTTTTCAATATTTTTACGCTATACAAAGGGATGCTATATAGATATAGATATAGATATTGCACATGTTTAATGGTAATGGGATTTGAAGATCTTCTATGCCCTTTGTATTGGCAAGCAAACAGGTACTTAGCACTTAGTTTCAAATTTATAATTGTGTCAAATATTAAGACCCAAAACTTGTGAATCCCACAGTGGGATGAACTTGCTAATGTAGCAGGAAGGGGTGGGGCAGGGAGGAGCTAATGAGAGGTCCAGGCTGGGAAGAGGGAATAGATTTTAAGAACAGAACTGGTGGTGGCAGAATTTCTTCTGACAGCCAGCCAGAACTTCTGTTGAGGACTGCCAGGAATGAGAACTCCTGGGAGCCAGAACTGCTGGGAGCCAGCAGGGTGGAGCTGAGCAACTACTCTGAGTGAGGAGAGGAGGATCTTTCCCTGAGAGAGCCTGTTTTGTTTTGAAGACTTGGGAATGTGAGTGTTCACTGCATTAACTATTTGTACCAACTTCATGGCTGCTGTAATGACTTTGACTTTCTGGTGTGGGGACCCAGCTTTCTGGTATTTGAATAAATGCTTTAGCTCTCCATGTGGAGAGCCTGTTACATTTTGTGATTCACAACTACACCAGCATATTTATAGTCACTGTGGGCATTGTGAATATTGCGTTGTTGTTACAACATGTAGGGTCTTTTCCTTTTTTATATTATCTTTGGGGTGGAGACCTGGTAGTGCCTTTGTGGGAATAAAGAGTATGAACCGTTTGGTTGCCCTTTAGCCATTATTTCAAATTGCCCTCCAATATTATTGGATCAGTTCACATCACCACCCAGAGTGTATTACTGTTCTAATTTTCCCGCATCCTTCCAATATTTATATTTTCCCTTTTCTGTAACATTAGTCAATCTGAATGGTATGAAGTGGTATTTCAGAAATGTTTTAATTTGCATTTCTCTAAACAAGTGTAAATCAGAGCACTTCTTCATATGCCTTTAGATAGCTTTGATTTCTTTGAAAACTGCCTATTTATATTCTTTGACCATTTATCAATTGGGGAATGGCTTGTATTTTTATCAGTTTGATTCAGTTCTCTATATCTTTGAGAAATGAGGCCTTTATTAGAGACAGCTGTGGTAAAGATTATTTCCCCACTTTCTACTTTCCTTCTAATATTGGTTGCATTGGTTTTGTTTGTGAAAAAACTTTTAAATTTAATATAATCAATATTATCTTTTTATATATTTCATTATGTTCTCTAGGACTTGTTTGGTCATATCTCTATAACACATTTAACTTCTCTTTTAAGAATTTGAATGTCATACCACTTGCTACATATATGTTTATGCATATTCATATTATTTCATTGTCTATGGTACTTTTTAATAAGATGTAGTTTCCTTTCTTATCACTTTTAATTAGATCTATTTTTGCTTTTGCTTTGAGATCAGGATTGTTACTCATTCTTTTTTTTTTTTACTTCAATTGAAGCATAATAGATTCTGCTCTAGCCCCTTACCTTCACTCTATGTGTATCTCTCTGCTTCAGATGTTTTTCTTGTAAAAAACATATTGTAGGATTCTGATTTTTTTGTTTGTTTGGTTTTTTAATCCATTATGCTATCTACTTCTCTTTATGAGAGCATTCATCCCATTCATATTCAGTTATGATTACTCTATATTTTCCTCCATCCTATTTTTCCTCCTGTTTTTCCTGTCTCTCCTTTTGACCCTTTCCCTCCTTGACATTGTTTTGGCTCTTATCTACTGCCTCATCAAGTCTGCTCTTCCTTCTGTCAGCCTGGCCTCTCCTTTACTTAATCTTCTCCCCTCCTTTCAGGAAAGGTAGATTTCTATATTCAACTAATTGTGTATATTATTCGATCTTTAAGCCAATACTGATGAGAGTAAGGTTCAAGCAATGCCCATCTCCCACCCTCCCACCTTTCCCTCCATTGTAATTGGTTTTTCTCACCTCTTCACATGAAATAAATTATCACATTCTACCTCTCCCATCTTTCTGTGCCTAGTTGTATTTCTCTTTCTCTTCTCAATTTTTTTTCATTTCCTCAAATTCACCTTATACCTGTGTACCCTCTATGTATATTTTTTTCTAGCTGCACTGTCACTGATACAATTTTTAAGAATTGCAGTATCATCTTCCCATGTAGGTATGTGAACAGTTCAGCTCCATTGAATTCCTTATGTTTTCTTTTCCCCTTTTTCTTTTCAGTCTTCTCTTGGGTCTTAATATATGAGAAGTTTTGTTGTTGTTGTTTAGTCCTGGTTTTCTCCTAACGAAAGATTGAAATGTTTCTATTTCATTTAATGACCATTTTATTTTTTCCCTTGAAGTATTATGCTTAATTTTACTGGGTAGGTGATTCTTGTATTTACTTCTACCTACTTTGTTTTCCAGAATAGCATGTTCTATGACCTCAGATTCATCAATGTTGGAACTGCTAAGTCATGTATAATCTTGATTTTGGTTCCTCAATATGTGAATTGTTTCTTTGTGGCCACTTGCAGTCTTTTTTCCTTGATCTGATAGTTTTAAAATTTTACTATAATCTTCCTTGGAGTGTTTATTTTGGGATCCCTTTCCTGAGGTGATCAGTGGATTCTTTCAATACCTATTTTGTCCTCTAGTTCTAAGATATTGAGGCAGTTTTCCTTGATAATTTCTTGAAAGATGGTGACCAGGTCCTCTTTTTGATTATGGCTTTCAGATACATATCACTTTCAGTGATTCTGACATTGTTTCTCCTGGATCTATTTTTCAGGTCAGTTGTTTTTCCAAAGAGGCATTTTATATTTTCTTCATTTTTTTTTCATTCTTTTGAATTTTTTTGACTCTTGATGCCTCATAGAATCTTGAACTTCCAATTGCCCAATTTGAACTTTTAAGGAGTTGTTTTCCTCAGTTAGCTTTTGTGCTAACTTTTTTCCTTTTGACCAGTTGTACTTTTTAGGCAGCTGTTTTCTTTTTCCAAGATGTTGACACTTTTTTCCCTTAATTCTCTTACATAACTTTCATTTCTTTCCCCAATTTTTATTCTACTTCTCTTATATGATTTTTAAGCTCCTTTTTGAGCTCTTCTATGAGTTGTTTCTGTGCTTGAGACAACTTCCTGTTTTTGTTTGGGGCTCCATCCTTAGGCATTTTGACATTATTTGTGACTTCTGCGTTTATATCTTGATCTTCCCTGTCACTACAATAATTTTCTATAGTCAAATTCTTTTTTTTTGCTCATCTTTTTTGACCTTTTCCCTTTCTTTTAAATTTGAGTTCTGCTGGGGGTGGGAGCAGAACTGGATTTTCAAAATTTATTTTGGGGGGCTACTTTATGGTTATTTGGAGGTGAATATGGAATTTACTGCTTTCTCCAAATTTCTCATTTTTTAATCAATAATATTGACACAAGTTTTAGTTACACTGTTGTAATCTTTTATAGTTTATTTGGGACACAGAGAATTTCACACAAGAGACAAGTAGGTCAGTGATCGTAAAAACAGTAGCTTTTTATTACACATGCATTTGAAGGCATACAAAGAAAAGCTTGAGACAAATTGAGACATCCAGAAGCAGGGAAATGGAGAGAGATTCAGGACAAAGCATGCTTTCTGATCTCAGTCACTGAAAAGTTCAGGATATGATGTAGTTTTAGTTCCTGAGGGTGGGGGTGTTAATGGGAGTAGAACTGGACCTCTGGTTCAGTGATCCTCAGAACCACAGAGATAGAGGGGATTCATTTTCCTGTGAGAAACTCTTCTATAAATTTGTCATTCTCATGTTATGCTAAACTCTCCTCATTTCTGGTTCGTTAAGGAGTTACCTGAGTTCCCTCCTTCGCACGTCTGGGTTTTTCAACAGTGTGAGTGAAGGATATGGACATTGAGGGATATAGTCTTCAGCATATCAATCATGGGCAACAAGGAAGTAAGGGAGGCCCTGCTGAATACAGCACAAAACTGGAAATGTTCAGAATATATATATATATATATATATATACATATATATATGTGTGTGTGTGTGTGTGTATATACATATACATATATATATATATATATATATATATATATATATATATATATATATATATATATATGTAGGTTGTCAGGGAGGAGGAACAATGAGGATGCCTGCCAGACAGGAGGGAGCAAATGGTTTAAAGCAGAAGCAGACTGTCACATGTACACATACAAACATAATCATAATGAAAGGTAAGGTGTAATAAACATTGAAGACAAAGAGCAGGATCACAGAATTAGATTTTTTTGTAAGCATTTAGCTGGCACAGTAGAGAGACTTCTGGGCCCAGAGTCAGAAAGTCAAAACCCAGGTCAGACACTTTCTAATGGTGTGACCTTCAGCAAGTCACTTAACCTCAAGTTACCTGAGTTTACACAGCTGTAAAATGAGGATAATAATAACACTTATCTCTCAAGATTATTGTGAGGAGCAAATGAAATAATATTTGTAAATTATTTAGCACAGTGCCTGGCACATAGTATGGACTACATTAATACTAGTAGTAATGATAATAACTATTGTTATTATATAGTAGGTGCAATATAAATTCTAGTTATAATTGTCATAATTACATATTAATATAGCATATATTATATGTAATAATATATAATTTATTATAGCAGGGGTAATATTATATAGTAATAGGTACCATATAAATTAATAATTAGTCATTATTTATGACTCATTTTCTGTCTGTCCTCACTCCTGCATGTTCCTCCTCCAGCTCTTGCTTCTCTGTCCCTAGCCCCTATGTGTCCTTGAATCTCATGTTTGGTCCTTCCCTCCACAGATCAATGGTCCCCTTCCTCTCTCCCTCCCTTTCCCAAGTCTTGGGCAAATTTGCATTGTGCTTTATATAGACAGTTGAAGAAAGTCAGAGGAGCTTTAAAAGAATACCTTCACTTAATAGAAAAGAAAAAGAAACTTGGAGAATTTAGTTGACTTGTCTATGGACACAGCAAATGTCAGGGCCAGGATTTTAACCCAAGTCTCCTGACTCCAAGTAACGTGTTCTTTGCCAGGAAGCACCTCTCCCACTGGACCGACTACTCCAACAATTCAGAAAAGGTAATACTTTGTATTGACAAAAGCATTTGGGAAAAGGTTGAAGGAAAAGTTACAGTTTCATCTGATCCTTGGAGGAGGATTAGATTCAGACAGATGGGATAGAACTATAACCTTTATTTTCTAAAGAGTGTCAAGCAGTCACTTTAAAATAGGCCCCGCCCTTGAAAAATTCAATCAATGGAGCTAAAACAAGTCTGATGTTTCACATTCCAGGAAGGTAAAATCTTTACCTACAATTATTTCCACATCTTTATATTATTGTATTGTAATGGAAAGGATATATGTACAGTCAATGGAGCTCAATAATGTATCTTATGATATCTAGCTCATAAATATCATAGACAATGTATAAAAGTAAGACCTTAAGGCTAGAATGGAAGCAAAGGACACCAGAGATAAAAGGACATGCAGGAATTTCTTCCTCCCCCCCACTCCAATTTTTCACATGTGGTCAGGATGTTATCAGGGGAAAAGGGAACAGACTATGTGTCAGTATTTGGGGTTAGCATCAGTCTCTTCCCAAACAGTCATTATTATCTGTATATCCAAATTAGTAACTAATACACTCTACTTGTTTATACAACAGAAGTTGATCACCAGTACTCAATATCAAAACACGAATATCATATGCTAATTGACAGTTAAAAAAGGATTCTGACTGAAGATATGATCTTTTCAGGTCCTTTACTATTAATAATAACTTGTCAATCAATTAATTGATTAGAATATATTAAGAACCCACAATATTCTCAAGACTGCATTAGGCACTAGGAATACTAATATAAAGGATAGAATAACTTACACCTTAATGAGCTAACATTCTAATGGGGATATAGCAAGTTTAAGAAGTATATCAGAATTATTAAAAAAAACTATATGTAGCTTTTCACTGTCAAAGAAAATACTTTAATTTCATCTTATTTCTAGAGGTTAATTCAGTTAATATGATAACCATTTGATAGATTAGAAGACTGAAACTTAGTTAAGTTTTGTTCTAAGATAGAAAGTTAGAGACAGAGTGGAGCCTTAGACTAAAGTATTCTTACTCCTAATAATTCCTAACTTTATTTTTTTCAGACTTCAAATATTACACATGTAGGTAGGTATGTATATGTATAACTATATATAAATTACAAATACATTCACACATATATTCATATATACACATACATATACATACACACATTATTCCATTTAACATGATAGTTCTGAGAAATACTAATATTGCATTCTTTTTTTATTTGTTCATTCATTTATTTATAGCATTCATTTTGTAAAAATTTTGAGTTCCAATGTGTCTCCCTTCTTCCTTCCCCTCCCTCACCCAATATGATAACAATTTTACAAGTGAAGTCATAAAAGCCTTGATCTCCAGCTTATCAATAGCCTTACAAAATGTGCCAAACCAGAGGACTTCAGATGTGGTTTTACCAGGGAAAACTTCAGGGGTATTATCAGCTCCCTGAATCCTGGACGTTAGGTGTCTTGTACTAGAATCTAAGACAGCATTAGCATTTTTGGATGCTGTGTTGTCACGGTCTAGAAACCTATATCATATTGCTTACACTGCACCACAATTTGAAGTAACTTCCTAATTTTTTTCTCTGCCCTTTAACTATTCCCTCCATTCTTGTACTTGCAAAACGGATTTTAAAGACCAGAGTTATGACTTTACATTTATACCCATTGTATATAATCATATTAGATTCAGTATGATATCCTAGCCTGAAAGTGAGATTATTTTGGATTCTGACTGCCTCATAGAACATGTTAGCTATCCTTCCTCTTTATGGTATCTACAAATTTGAGAAGCATATAAATCCAGATCTAAGTATCTCATTCTTATTAAACATATAAGGAAAGTGAAGGCCAAAGAAGTTGAGACTTGCCCATGGTCACATAGTAGCAGAGATAGGATTCCAATGCAAGACTCTCTTAAATTCAAGTGCAATCCATTTCCCATTGTATAACTACATAAAGCAAACACACAAGGTCAGCTGAATACAGAAGGAGCTGTGTTGCTTTTTTCCTGTTGTTTCACCAGATTATGCATATATTTGGAAGCTTTTGAAAGGCATGGAGAGACAGAGAAAAATGACTATCAAAAGATGGAAATTTGGGAAGTGGAGTGAGTTAAGGTAAAAAGTATATCAATAGCTATTAATAGAAGCCATGTTCACACCACTCTTTTTACTGTTGAAGTTTTGATAGCTTTCTAAATTGCAAATTCTTGGTGAAGAGGCCTTTGTTCAGTTCTAAGTGTCCCATTCTCCATCAGGTATGTACCTTAAGGAGCTAATCCTAAAGAGGACAACAGTGATGTAAAATGTACTAGAGACCATGCCAAAGAAGAACAAGTTGAAGGAAATGGTCATATGAAGGAAGTGGACCTCTGTCCTTGGCCCTTTTCTTTATGTCCTTTTATTGATCTTATTACTGTGTTTTCATTTATTAAATTTATATAGATGATTTCTAAATATGCATATTAAACTCAAATCTTCAGATATCTGATAGATACCTTGTACTCAAAATGTCCAAAATACGATCATCTTTTTTCCAGACCAAGCCTTGTTCTTAACTTGTTTATTATCATCAATGAAACTACTATGCCATATCACCCAGGTTCAAAAGCATGGTATTGTCTTCAACTTCTCACAAAGATTCACCTCACATGCAATTAGGATTCAAAAACAATTATTTTTGTTTCTCTCTTCCTAACATCTGTCACCTAAGTCCCCTTCTAACCACTCTCCATAAGTCACTAGATTATTTCAGGGCCTTATTGCTTCTCACTTAGATTATTTATTTCAATTGGGTATTAACTTGGTTTCCTACCCCAAGACTCTCTTCATTCTGATCTAACATCAATCTAGGCGATAACATGATTTCTGCATAGATCTAACAATATTAACTCAACAGATTTCATTGCCTTTCTCTTAACTGAAGGAGAAAATGCTGACTCTTCTACATGACATTCAAAGCTCTCACAACTTTGTCCCTTCTTACCTTTATGATCTTTTTCACATTACTCCCCTGCTGATACCATACAATATTCATCCTGGCCTACTTACTGTTCCTCTCATACTTTACCTACTAGGTGACACAAGGGAGAGAGTACCACCTTCTGTAGGAGGCCTTCCTTAGTTCCTTTAACTGTCAGTGTTTTCCTAAATTTACAGTGCTTCTCTTTTGTATACTATAGATAGGATTGCTATCAAAGTATCAGTAGGACTAGATATTTTTTGAAGTCAGTTCCAATTTTGAGATTCTGTGATACTAATGACACAATGAAGTATACATTTAGATATAATCTTTTAACAAAATCAACTTCTCTAATTGTTAGGGGGAGTTGTAGTCTATCATTTTTAACCAATTGAGAATTGCTTCCCAATTCTTGTTATTGTTGTTACCGTGGTGAGAGTGGGGGTAGTTTTCACCTTTAAGAACTACAGAATCTTATTACTATCAAAACAGTTTTCTCCACATCATTTGCAATGAACTCTTCTCCATTCTTCTTTGTGAGGACCTCCAATGAAGTTGAACTCCCAATTTCTAAAGAGAGTCCCTTCCACTTTTGGACTTTACTTTGTCGAATTTTTTTTAACAAACATAAAAACTAAATCTGATTCTCTGAAGTTTCAATTCATTCATCTTATTTGCTTCCCACTGGAGACAAAAAAAAATCTTGCTTCCATATGACAGTCATTTAAATACATGAGGACAACTATCATCCCTTCCCTAAGTCTTCCCTTCTTCAGTCTCAACATTTTCAAATCCTTCAACTGATCATCATATGGCAAGTTTTGTTTTGTTTTGTTTGTACCAAAAGTGTATCATCCTGTACATAGTGCTCTAGATCAGGTCTTCTTAAACTTTTTCCACTCATGACCCCTTTTCTTCTGAGAAATTTTTATGAGGTCTCAAATATATAGGTATATAAAATAGGTATACAAATCAAGTATTTCCTAATAATAACTCATAAAGAAATTTATTTTAGAATAATTCTTTGGTGTGCATGTGATTTTACCATTCATTAAAAATAAAAGCAAATTTGCATACTAATGAAATAGATGTGCTTGTTTATTTTTACATAAAGAATTAAATCTTGGTGGAATATTTATACTACAAAACATAGAGTATCTTCAACATTTGTCAGAATTGATCAACATTTTGACTTTATAATCATCAATACTGAGAACATTGGTTTAAAGAAATATGTAGTACAAAATGGAAGAAGTATGTTTACTTCATTACAGAAATTGTTGGAAATTCTGTCAAAATCCCAAGCCAAAATTAATTTAATGAATTAGGAAACTCAAGTTTTAAGCCTGTTCCATTTGATAACTTGGCAAATTATCCTTGAACTTTTAATGGCAGACAACTGTTTTTTTTTCAGCTGAGTGTGATTTATGAACCCAACTCAGTTTTTTAGAATCAAAATTTGAAGAGAAGTATGTTGTAAAACTGTGTCTCCAGTCACTTAAAATGATCAATTATAACTCTTACAATTAAATCTTTGGGAAACTTATTTTCAATTATAAAGTCATCTGTAGCTGTAAACATTTCTAAAGAACCATTTTCCACCCTATTCTTCTATATGTTATTTTTTTTAGTAAAACTTTTACTTTCATCTTTTAATAGAAATGTTACATTTTTCCCTTGAAATGACATGTTTAAATCATGGAGTTTTTTTTTTTACAATATCCAATAAATAACAGAATTCTGAAAGTCATAAGTCATTATGAAAAAAAGTTAACAAAATTGCATTTCTGCTCAGTCAAAAATAAAACAACTTCATCTTTCACTTCCAATAATCTATTTAAACTTTGCCCTCTTGAAGGTCACCTTATCCCGGCAGGTTGTAATGATCTTTTGTAATAAGAGTCCCTGTCTCTCCAACATTGTGAAAACGAATTAATGTTAAGGGCATGGCTTTTAATAAAGTTAATGATATTGATAGTATGGTGAAACACAACATCCAACTCTGGTGATTTTTTTTTGGTTATGGGTGCCTCCTGATAGATCGAGTGAGTAAAACTGATATGTTCTTTTCCACCAGCTTTAATTTTTGCTACAAATCCAATAGTCTCAGCTATCATCACTCCAGCAACATCTGTACAGACTCCAATGCTATTTTCCCACTATAAACCTTCACTTGTGAAAAAATCATGAACTTTAAGATATATGTCTTCCACTCTTGTGTTCCCTTCCAAAGGGTGACAAAAAATAATTCCTCATGTATGCTTCCTTTAGAAACATTTTTTACATAAAATAACAACAGTGTCATATTACCAATATCAGTTGTTTCATTTAACTGAATTGAAAACTTAGGACTTCCCTTGAGTCTGATATTAAGCTGCAGGAACTGGTCATTACTAATTTCAGAAATTCTTTTGGAAACTATCATTTGATAAAGAAATTTTATGAATTTCATTCCCAAACTTTTTTTTTTCCATGAACAATTTTAGACATTTTAATAGCAACAGGTAACACAAGATCTTCTCCTATCATGTTGGTCTTTTTAGTTTTTACAGTTAAATAAGAAATTTAATAAGATTCCACTAAACACTTTTTGTTGACAGTAACTAATTTCTCAAAACATCTCAAAACAAGTGAGGCAAATTTCCACATTAGCCCCCCCCCCCAAAAAAAAGCAGATGAAATAAACAAAGAAAAAAGATATTCTTAAATGTACTCTCTTAATCCATCAATTCTCTGTGTGGATGTGGGTATTTTTCATCATGTTCTTTGGCATTGTAGATCATTGAATTGACCAAAGCTCCTAAGTCTTTCAAAGTTTATTTTCTTTACAATATTGTGGTTTTTGTGTATTTTGTTATCATAATTCTGCTTACTTAATTTTGCATCAGTTCATCTGTTTTCTCAGGTTTTTCAGAAACTATCACCATCATTTCTTATAGCACATTTCATCATATTGCTATAACATAATTTTTTCAGCCATTCCCCAATTGGTGAGCATCCCCTCAATATCCAGTTCTTTACTAAAATATGAATACACATACACACACACTGGGTATAAATATTTCCATACATATGAGTACTTTTCACTTTTTTCTATTTCTTTGGGATATAGACCTACTAGCAGAAGTTCTGGATCAACTGGGAGGCAGGTGTGTGTGTGTGTGTGTATTCATATTTTAGTAAAGAACTGGATATTGAGGGGATAATATATCTCTGGAAATAGTTCCAAATTTTTCTCCAGAATACTTAGACTAGTTCATAACTCTACCGATAGTACATCAATGTATATATTTTCCCACATCCTTGTCATCATTTCTCATTTTCCTTTTCTGTCATTTTTATCAATCTGATGAATGTGAGGTTGAATCTCCATGTTGTTTAATTCACATTTCTTCAATTATTAGTGATTTAGGATATTTTATATGACTATTAATCTTTTTCTGTATTCCTCTGAAAACTTCCTGTTTATATCATTTGATCATTTACCATACATCAGTGGATCTTATTTTTTATAAAAAGTATTCAGTTCCAAATGTGTATGTGTATATACACAGAAATGTGTTTATATGAATATATACATAATTAATATCTATCTATCTATCTATCTATCTATCTATCTATCTATCTATCTATCTATCTATCTAAATGAGACCTTTCTCTGAGAGACTATTGGCACTTTTTCTCAAGTTCCTTGCTTTTCTTTCTTTCTTTTTTTTCTGCTGCTAGGTACTTCAGTTTAAATCACTTTATTGTAAAATTAAATGTCATTGTTAAAAGCATGGATATAAATATAAGTGTAAAAGGCCCTTTTCTTCAAGTGGAAACCAAGGTAACACTATCCAATTTTTCCTCATCACCAAAAGTTTTTTTAATAAAATTTTATGTTTATTTTTAGGTTACATCATTCATTTCCACAAGATTTTGAGTTACAAATTTTTCCCCATCTTTCTCCTCCCCACCACCCCAAAACATCAATCTCAGTGTATGCCCCCTCCCCCAAATCTGCTCTCTCCTATACCATCCTCCATCCCCCCCCTCCAACTTTCCAGTAGGGCAAGATGGAACTTCATCCCACAGTGCCTGTATATCATATTTCCCAGTTGCATGTAATAATAATAATAATAATATATATTTTTATTTGATTTTAAAACTTTTGAATTCCAGACTCTTTCTCTTCCTCCCTCTTCACCCACCCTTACTGGGAAGATAAGCAATACAATATAGGTTGTACATGTGTAGCTATGCAAAACATTTCCTTAGTGGATATATTGTGCAAGACTAACTCTATTTCCCTCCATCCTATCCTTCCCCCCACTTGTTCTATTCTCTACTTTGACCCTCTCCCTTTTCAAAAGTGTATGCTTCTAACTACCTTCCCTCTAACCTGCCCTCCCCTCCATTATCCCCTCTCTCATCCCCTTCTGCCCTACCTTTCTGTAGGGCAAGATACCCTATTAGTGTGTATGTCATTCCCTCCCTAAGCCAAATTCAATAACAGTAAGGTGGACCCATTTTCTTTTATCTCCCTATTCTTGTCCTCCATTGTAATTCTTTTCCCTTGCCTCTCCCATATGAGATACTTTACCCCATTCTGTGTTTCCCCATCTCTTCTCATTATATTCCTCTCTTACCTCTCAATTTCACTTTTTAAGTATCATCCCTTCCTATTCAATTGATCCTCTGCTTTCTGTCTATGTATACCTGTACACATATATACACACACTCACATATGCCCATATACTCTCCTATACACATGTATATATGTATGTGTGTGTGTGTGTGTGTGTGTATATATATAGGTATGTGTGTGTGTGCGTGTGTGTGTGTTATGTGTGTGTATTTATTTATGTTCCCTTTACCTATATTCATACTGAGAAAAATTTCATAAATTACAATGATCATTTTTTCCATGTAGGAATGTAAATAGTCCAACTTTGATAAGTTCCTTATGATTTCTTTTCCCTGTTTACATTCTCATGCTTCTCTTGCTTCTTGTATCTGAATGCTAAATTTTCTATTCAACTCTTGTTTTTTCATCAAGAAAGCTTGAAAGTTCTCTATTTCATTGAATGAGCATATTTTCCCCTGAAACATTATACTCACATTTGCTGGTGATTTTTGGTTTTAATCCCAGCTTCTTTGAACTCTGAAGTATAATATTGCAAGCCCTTCAATCCCTCAGTGTGGAAGTTGCCAGATCCTGGATTATGCTGACTGTGTTTCCACAATATTCAAATTGTTTCTTCTTGGCTGCTTGTAATATTTTCTCCTTGATATGGGAAATCTGGAACCTGGATATAATATTCCTAGAAGTTTTCTTTTTGGGATCTTTTTCAAGAGGTGATCAGTGGATTCTTTCAACTTCTATTTTGCCCTCTGATTCTAAAGCAGGGCAATTTTCCTTGAGAATTTCTTGAAGGATGATTTCTAGGTTCTTTTTTTGATCATGGTTTTCAGGTAGTCCAATAATTTTTAAATTATCTCTCCTGGATCCATTCTCCAGGTCAGTGGTTTTTTCCAATGAGATATTTCATATTGCCTTCTATTTTTTCATTTGTTTGGATCCGTTTAATAGTATCTTGGTTTCTCATAAAGTCATTAGGTTCCATTTGCTCCAATCTAATTCTGAAGAAATGATTCTCTTCAGTGAGCTTTTGAGTTTTTTTTCCATCTGCCAAGTTCAGCTTTTTAAGGCATTCTTCTCCTCATTGCCTTTTTTAGCCATTTTTGCATTTGAGTTAGCTAATTTTTTAAGATGTTATTTTCTTCAGTGAGGTTGTTGACTCTCATTTCATGATTTTCTTGCATCATTCTCATTTCTCTTCCTAATTTTTCCTACACTTCTCTTATTTGGTTCCCAAAATCCTTCTTAAGCTCCTCTATAGCCTGTAACCTATTCATATTTTTCTTGGAAACTTTTGGTGCAGGATTTGACTTCATTGTCTTCCTCCTGTTTTTCTTATCTAGCACCAAATTTTTTTGATAATTAACACTTTGAAGTGTAAGTTGTAATGCTAGGCCTCCTTCCTCCACCTTTTTTTTCCATTAATTCCCCTGATATTCTTCTCCTGTTTTTCTCCAGATTAATTTTGTTATTTTTTTCTAGCTCTATAAAATATTTTTGGTAGATTGATTGGCATGATATAGAAGAAGTAAATTAATTTAGGTAACTCTTTTTTCTTGTATTGGCTTTGTCTGCCAATGGACAACTATTTTTCTGTGCTTACTTAGATCTCTATATTTGTGGAGAATATGTTGTAATTGTTTTCATATACTTCCTTTCTGTATCTTGGCAGTTAGATTCCAAATATTTTATATGATCTTCAGTTTTGAAAATGGAATTTCTCTTTTTGTTTCTTCCCATAAGTTTTTATTGGTGGCCTATAAAAATGCTGATAATTTGTATGAATTTATGTTCTGAAACTTTGTTGAAGTTGTTATTTTTTACTTGTTTTATAGTTGGCTCTCAAGGGTTCTATAAGTTTATCATCCTATCATCTGCGCAAAACAATAGCTTTTTTTTCCTCTTTGCCCATGCTTATTCACTCAATTTATGTTTCTTATCTTATTGTTATAGCTACTGTTTCTTGTACAATATTGAATGGCTTTGTTGTGTGTGTGTGTGATTTTGTGATAATGGTCACCCTTGCTTCACCACTGATCATATAGACAATGCTTGCTATTGCTTTTAAATTTGTACATATTTTTAAATTTTTTTTCAGTTTCAACATTCTGCAGAGTAATTCGGAACTATGCCTAAAGGGCTATAAAACCCTTTCACCTAGCAATAGCACTATTAGATCTGAATCTCAAAACATATTTAAAAAGGGGGGGGGGAGGACCTATCTGTAAAAAACAAAATAGTTATAGCAACTCTTTTTTGGAGGGCAAAGAATAGGAAATTGAGGGAATGCCCATCAATTGGGAAATGACTAACCAAATTGTGGTATGTGATTGTGATGGAATACTATTGTGCTAAAAGAAATGATGACCAGGATGCTTTCAGAAAAACCTGGAAAGATGTACATGAAATGATACAAAGAGAAATGTATTGTGTACAAAGTAACAACAAAATTGTAAGATGGTCATCTATGAATGACAGCTATTCTCAGCAATGCAATGATCCAAGAGAACTATGAAGGACTTATGAAGAAAAATGCTGTATATCCTGAGACAGGACTGATGGTGTTTTAATATATATTGAAGCATACCCTTTTTTAACTTTATTTTTCTTGAGGTTTTTTTTCCTATGTTAGCTTTAAAAACATAACTATTGTGAAAATGTTTTGTACGACTACACATGTATAACTGGTATTGGATTGCTTTCCTTCTTAATGGGGGTGAGTGAGGTGGGGAGGGAGGAAAGGCAAGAATTTGGAACTCAATTTTAAAAATCAATTTTAAAATAATTTTACATGTATCTAAGTGAAAATAACATACTAAATAAATTTAAATGGAAGAAAAATGAGTTCCACTTAATTTTATTCTTTAAATTTAAAAATAAAATAAAATTGGTATTGCATTTTGTCAAAATATTTTAGCAGATATTGTAAAGATATTATTTTAGTTGGTTTTTGTTTGTTTTTAATGTCTGTGGTCAGTTATGTTTATAGTTTCCAATTCAATATAATATAATATTGAACCAAGCTTGGATCCTTAGTGTAAGTCCATACTGGTCATAATGTATGTTCTTTTTGATGTATTGTTTTGATCAACTTGCTAACATTTAACTTAAATTTTTTGCATCAATATTAATTATGGAAAATAATGGATAGTTTTCTTTCTCTGTTTTGACTCTCACTGGTTGGGGTATGAAAACCATATTTGCGTTACAGAAAAAAAATCGTAGTATTCTTCCTTTAACTTAAATGGTATTTTTTTTCCTGAGTTACATGTCAAAATAATTTTAGCATTAATTTTTACAAGATTTTGATTCCAAATTGTTCTCTCTCACTGACTCGTCTCTCCTTCCCTCTTCTGAAAATGGTCAGCAGTTCTATATAGTTTATACATATGTTATCATGTAAAAAATATTTCCATATTAGTCACAGTTAGTTGTGAAAGAAGAAAGTGTTCACATGGTAAAAAAAAAAAACACAAGAAAGAAAACAGTAAATTAAAATATATATATACTTTGATCTGCTTTCAGAGTCCATTAGTTCTTTATTTGGATATTGATAGCATTTTCATTCACAAGTCCTTTGTACTCATTGTGGATCATTGTGTTTCTGAGAAGAGATGGGTCATTCATGGTTGATCATCATACAGTGTTACGAATACTGTGTACAATGGTTTCCTGGTTTTGCTTGTTTTAATTTATATCAGTTTGTACAAATCTTTCCTTGTTTTTCTGAAATCTACCTGTTCACCATTTTTTATTGCACAATAGTATTCCATTACGTTCATATGCCTCAACTTATCTAACCATTCCCCATTTGATGGACTTCCCCTTAATTACCAATATTTTACCATTACAAAAAGGACTGTTATAAATATTTTTGCACATGTAGGTCCTTTTCCATTTTTTCTGATCTCTTTGGGATTCAAACTTAATAGTGTCATTGCTGATCAAAGGGTATTCACACTTTGGTTGCCTTTGGGCATAGTTCCAATTTGCTCTCCAGATTGGTGATATCAGTTCACAACTCCCCCAACAATGCATTTTTTTTACATCCTCTAAATTTTCTCACATTTTTTTTCTAGCATTTTATCTTTCTAACATTTATCATTTTCCCTTTTATCATATTAGCCAATCTGAGAGCAGTGAGGTGGTATACTTCAGAGGTTTTTTTTTTTTAACTGAGTATTTTTCTAATTAAAAAAAAAGAAGAGGACTTCTTCATAAGCCTATAGATAGCTTTAATTTCTTCATCTGAAAACTGCCTGTTCGTATCCTTTGACCATTTCTCAATTGGCGAATGGCTTGCATTCTTATAAATTTGACTTAGTTCTCTATATGTTTGAGAAATGTGTCCTTTATCTGAGATACTTGATGTAAAGATTGCTTTCCATCTTTCTGCTTTCCTTCTAATCTTGGTTGCATTGGTTTTCTTTGTACAGAAGCTTTTTAATATTATCAGAATGATCTATTTTACCTTTTTAAATGTTCTCTATCTCTAATTTGGTCATGAATTATTCTCCTCCCTACAGATCAGACAGGGACATATTCTTTGCTCTTCTGTTTATATTGTCACCCTCTATGTCTAAATCATGTCAAAGATCTGTCATATCTAGCTTTGCTAATATTCTATTTATCTCTTTGGTTTCTTTCTCCTTTAATTTGGGGTTGTATTTATCCAGTTCTGAAAGGGGACCGTTAAGGTTCTCCACTTGTATAAGTTTTGATGTCTATTTCTTCCTGTAACTTGCCTAAGTTCTCCTTTAAGAATCTGATGTCATACAAATTGGTTCATATATGTTTAGTATTGACATTGCTTCACTCCCTGTGATACTTTTTAGGAAGATTTCATTTCTTCCTTGTCTTTTTTTAAGCAATTGGGGTTAAGTAAATTGCTCAAGGTTACATGGCCAGTTATTTTTGGGTGGTGCTAAGTATCTGAGCCCGGATTTGATCCCAGGTCATCCTGACTCTGGGGCCAGTGTTCTTACTCACTGTGCTACCTGGCCACCCCTCTTCCTTGTCTTTTAATTAGATCTATTTTTGCTTTTATTTTCTCTGAGATCAGGATTACCATGCCTACCTTTTTTTTTTAACTTCAGCTGAAGCAAAATAGATTCTGCTCTAGCGCCTTACCTTTATTCTGTTTGTGTCTCTTTACTTCAACTGTGTTTCTTGTAAACAACATATATTAGGATTCTGATTTTGATCCACTCTTTCTGCTTCCATTTTATGTAGTTTATTCCATTCACATTTATAGTTATAATTACTGTGTATTTTCTTCTATTCTATTCTTCTCCTGTTTGTCCCCTATCTCCTTCCACCCCTTCCCTCCTCATTAAGGCTTTGCTTCTTTCTATCTCATTCCCTGATCTACCCTCCCTTCTGTTAGTACCTACCTTTTGACCTCTTTCCTTCTTCCTACTTCTGTGTCTTGTAAGATACATTTCTACATTAAACTGATTGAGTGTATTCCTTCTTTGAGTCAGTATTGATGAGAATAAGGTTCAAGCAATACCCATCACCATAATCCCCTTCCCCTCTATGCTAATAGGTCTTCCTTACATCTTTATGTGAGATAAATCTATCCCATTACACTCTACCTCTCTCTTCCTTCACCTATTTTACTCATCTTTCTCATCCCTTATTTTTATTCCATGCCTTCAAATACACCTCATATCTATAGCATCTATCTGTACTGTTAGTGATATAGTTTTTTAAGAGTTATAGGTGTTTTCCCATGCAAGGATATAAGCATTTTAGTTCTATTGAACCCCTTGCTTTCTTTTCCCTTTTTACCTGGTTATACTTCTCTTGGATCTTGATATTAGAGGTCAAGTTTTTCATTTAGTTCTTGTCTTTTCCTTATGAAAGAATGTAGAAGGGTTTGTAGGAGAAAATAGAAGGATTTTGTTGAATGATCATTTTTTTCCCATTAAGGTTTTATGCTTAATTTTGCCATGTAAGTGATTCTTGGTTGTAGTAGTAACTCCTTTGCTCTCTGGAATATCATGTTCCATTAACTCCTATTCTTTAATGTTGCAGCTGCTATGTCCTGTGTGATCCTGATGGCAACTCCTCAATATTTGATTTTTTTTCTGTCCACTTGCAGTATTTTTTCCTTGACCTGTTAGTTCTGAAATTTGGGTACACTATTCCTTGAGATTTTTATTTTGGGATCTCTTTATCAGTGCATTCTTTCAATACCTATTTTGCCCTCTGGTTCAGGACATCAGTAACCTTAATAATTTCTTGAAAGGTGCTGTACCAATACTCCTTTTGATTATGGCTTTCAGGTAGTTCAATGGTTCTGATATTATTTCTCCTGGATCTATTTTCCAGGTCAGTTGCTTTTCCCATGAGTCATTTTACATTTCCTTCCTTTGATTTTTTATGCTTGTTTTTTGTTCTCTCTTAGAGTCATAAACTTCCACTTGTCAAGTTCTTACTTTTAAAGTTTTTGTTTTTGACCTCAATTAACTTTTGTACATTCTTTTCCATTTGACCAATTGTACTTATTAAGGAGTTATTTTCTTCAATGATTTTTAATATCTCTTTTCCATTTGGACAGTTTTATTTCTTAAAACAGTTTTCCAAGCTGATGACTCCCCCCACACACACATACAATTCTTTTGCATTACAATCATTTCTTTTTTTTTCCAATTTTTCTTGTACCTATCATATAATATTTAATCTCCTTTTTGATCTCTTCCGTAAGTTCTTTCTGGATGTGAGACCACTTCCCAATTTTCTTTGGGGTTTTGCCTATAGGTGTTACAACATCCTGTGTTTTTCATTTTGCTTTTTTATATTTTTTTTTGGGGGGGGAGGAGTTCATTTTAATTTTGTTCTCTGTCCCCAGTGTGGAACAGTCTCTGTCTTAGTTTTCTTGTGTCAGGGGCTCCAGGCCCTGACTATTTACCTGGTGCCGTACTGATGTTGCCCTGAGGCCCATACGGGACCTTCATGTCTGGAGTTATGTTGAAGTGTTGTGGTAGGGGTTGGTTGATGTTGCTGGAGGCCCTAGGGGTCTTGAAGCTTACCTGATGATGAGTTGGAGTCCCGGTGGTGGTGTCTGGTGTGTGCTGAGGCCAGTAGGGTTTTTCTGTATATTCCTGGGTCTACACTGAAGCTACTGAAGGTCTGGCTACTGGAAGGTGCCTGTTTGCCCTGAGCTTTGCGGAAGCACCTAGAGGACTGGTGTCCTGCTTTCTTGTCATGTTGGAGGATACCTTTTTTCCTGAAGCCATATGAAAGCATGGACATCTGACAGGAGGATGCCTGCTGCCCCCCCCCCACCTCCACCCCAGAACAATGCTGAAACCCAAGAAGATCCTGTAGCTGGAGGAGGCCACTCTGATTGGAGCTGTGCAGAAACATGTGGTGGTTCTTTGTGCCAGTCTGTCTGATCCCCTGGCTGTGCTAAAGCACATGACAAGGAGAAGGGGGTAGGGGGTGTCGTTCTTGGTGTTGGCATTTGCTTGTTCTGTCTCTCTGGGGCTTAGGATCTCTTGCTGGTTTGCTGAGGTGGGACTTGCTGCTGGTTTGCCGGGACACTTCCTGTCTTGGACAGCATTCCCTTTTTATTCAAATGAGATAAACCTTTCTTGATAATTCTCCATGTCTCCAGAGCTAAAAGACCACTCCAACCTTTCTTTCTGTTGAATCCTCTGTTTCTGCATTTGTTCCAGGGCATTATTTAATGGTTGTTTGGTGGTGAATATGGGAAACCTACAGATTTGCTGCTTACTCAGCCACCTTGGCTTCAGGAAACTCTTCTTTGCTGATTCTTTTCTTTTTTAAATACATTTTCACAATTTTCTTTTTATTTGAGAAATGAGGACTTGTCAGATAAACTTACTATATTTTTTCTTAGTTACAATTATTGTGTATTTTCCTCCATCCAATATTTCCCATTTATCCTACTCTCTCTCTTCTTTCACCATGTCCATCACCCCTTCCATCGTCCCTTTTGTCAGTCCCTCTCCCACTTCTCTAACTCCCTTCCCCTCCCACTTTCCTGTAGAGTTAGATATATTTCTGTGCTTAACTGTGTGTATGTTATTCCTTTGTTTTTTATTAACTTTTTATTTACTTAATTTTTAACTCATGGGATAAAAAAAGCACTCCTATAACATAGTATAATAATAAAAAAAAAAAAGATGGTTGCACTTGAAACTCCAAATCTCTTATGCACAATTTGCTATTCCTTTTAAAAATATAGTAAATTAACCACGTAAATTTATTTTTCCCTCCAACCACCCTGCTCTAGAGATGGCTACAATTAGACACAAATATTTACATATGTTTCAGTATATGTGTGTATGTGTGTTAAAATCATTCTATATATACTTAAATTTATTGGTTTTTTTCTCTGAATGCAGATAACATCTTCCTTCACATGTCATTTGTAGTTAATTTGAGTACAAGTTAAAAAGACTCATTCACTCAAAGTTATTCTTAAACAATATTGTTATTACTATATACAATGTTCTCTTGGTCCTGCTTATTTCATTCTTCATCATGTCATACAACTCTACAGTTTTTCTAAAATCATCAACCTCATGATTTCTTTTAACATGGTAGTATTCCATCACAATCATATACCACAATTTGTTCAATAATTCAACAATTGATAAGAATCCCTGAAGTTTCCAATTCTTTGCTGTTGCAAAGAGATTGGCTATAAATTTTTTAGAACATATAGGTTCTTTTCCTTTTTTCCTAATCATCTTTGGAAATAGACCCATTTCTTGGTCAAAGGGTATAATAAGCAGGTTAATAACTCTTTGGTTATAATTCCAGATTGCTCTCCATATTGGTGGATTCACTCACATATCCATCAAGTATGAATTAGTGTCCCAATTTTTACATATACCCTCTAAAATTTGTTTCTTTCCCCTTGAATCATTTTATCCAATGTGATGGGTGTAAAATGATATCTAAAGATTGTCATTCTCTTTTTGAGTAGTCCCAATGAGAGTAAGATTCATGTGTTGCCTACCCACCTCCCAAAACCCCATCTTCCCCACCACTGTAAAAACTCTTTTGTGCCTCTT
>NW_027185712.1:5386926-5439840 GCF_028583685.1 Petaurus breviceps papuanus
AGTTAAGAATTGCAGAACCTATATTATTGAAACATCTTCCCAATTGATTTCTCTGCTTCATGGCCTATCACCATTTTCTATACAACACACTGATAATGAGGTTGACACACACATTACCAGAGTTAGCTCAATGTCTGGGAGGCTCCAAAGGAAAGTGTGGAAGAAAAGAGTATTTAGACTCACTACCAAACAGAAGTTCCACATAGCCATTATTGTGATTTCATTGTTGTATGACTGAAACCTGAATAGTATGCCAGTGCTATGCCAGGAAACTGAATTGCTTCCATTTTAATTATCTTAGGAAGATTATGAAGATCACCTGGCAATATAAGATAGCAAACAATGAGGTACTTTTTTCAAATTAAATTGCCAAACATTGAGATTCTGTTGCAGAGAGCTCAAGTCCGATGGACTTTCCTTGTTGTTAGAATACCAAATGTATGCTTCCCAAAAAGACTATTTTATGGAGAACTCATGCAGGGCAAGCACATACATGGTGGTCAGAAAAAGAAAACAGTGACACTCTCAAGGTCTCACTTAATAAGTTTGGAATTGATTGTGTGACATGGGAGACAATGGAAAATGACTGCCCAGAATATCTCATGCCCTAATTAGAGAAGGTACTGTGCTATATATATATATATATATATATACAAAGCAGAATTGAAGTAGCTCAAAAGAAACGTGAGATGTGAAATTTTAGAGAATCCACTGCAAATGGACTATTTGTGCCTGACCTGTGGTAAAGCATTCTGAGCTTGTATTGTCCTGATCAGCCATGGTTGGACACACTTTAACTTGACTCTAACATAGTGATGTCATTTTTGCTTCTCTTTGAGAATGAAGTAGAACAACCACCACCAAATTTCCAAAGTGATATTCCTGAAACATAGCTATGACCATGTTAATCTCAATAAACTGCAATGACTCACTGTAGCCTTTAGGGTAAATATAAATTCCTCTGCTGAAGTGTTACAGGCCTTACAATCTCTTTTCATTTTTATTGTGTATGCCTTCCCTTCCTATACTTGGTAAACTAATCTTTTCTCTTTTCCACATACAGAATTTTATCTCCCATCTCCTTAATTTTGCAATGAGCTGTTCCTGTATTTGAAATATACTCCTTTCTCCTTCACCTTTATCTGAGAGACTATCCATCTAACTTCTAAATATATTTAAAGTGCAATATTCTTTATGACACCTTTATTTCTTCCAAAAGCTAGAACACTTATTCCCTAATTACCTGTATTTGCCTTCCAGTTATTATTTTTCATAATTTTATTTAATAAGAAACACATAAGCATATACTATAATATCCATTATACAAATATATATATATATATATATTATATAACACATCTCCTTGTGCATGTGTTTTTTATGAGCATAATATATAAATGTAGACATACACACAGGTATGTGGGTGAGTGTGTATATATAACTTCTCTACCCTTTTAGCATTTAAGGTGTAAATTGTTTAAACTACAAATTGTTTCATTTTTATTTGTATTCCCATTATCTTACACAATTACAAGTACATAGTAGGCTCTTGGTAAATACTTCTTGGCCAGTGAATGGAAGGGTCGATAAGTGGAATATATTCCTTGGAGTGCTTGGTTCCCTTTCCTCTGATATACATGTATATGTACAGTGAATCAATATGTTGCTTTCAAAACCTGCCCATCTGTGTATAGGTCTAAGGATTAGTATTTCACCTCTATATTTAAATGTCTATAAATATATCTATAGGTATGAGAAAGAAAATGGCTTAGCCACTCTTAATATGTGATGAGAGGGAATTGACATGGATGATACCTTGCTCTGGACTAGCCTAGGTTTTCTCTTTTATGAGAATATACCTTTGGTATGCCCTTGATATTTATTTGTACCCCATTAATAATATATTCAGTGAAATGGAAAATCTCTTTGAATTTTTTTTTGTAAATTCACCAGTTCCTGTATTGCGTCATCTGTATATGGAACCACTGGTTACAGCAAATGGAGAAGTGAATGCTGTGGATAAGTTCATTACCTTGGTCATGTACTTTCCAGGGATGTACACATTGATAATGAGGCTGATGCATGCATTGCTGGAGCTGGCTCAGTGTTTGGGAGGCTCTGAAGGAAAGTATGGGAGAGAAGATGTATTAGACTGACTACCAAAATGAAGGTCTACAGAGTCTACAATGCTGACCTCATTGTTGTATGTCTGTGAAACCCGGACAGTCTACCAGCACCATGCCAGGAAACTGAATTGCTTCCATTTTAATTGTCTTAGGAAAATTCTGAAGATCATCTGGCAGGATAAGGTACCAGATACTGAGGTCCTTATTCAAACTAAACTGCCAAGCACTGAAACTCTGCTTCAGAGAGCACAACTCTGATGGGCCATGTTGTTGGAATGCAAAACGTACACTTACCAAAAAGACTGCTTTATGGAGACACACACATGGCAAGCATTCACATGGTGGTCAGGAGAAGTGATTCAAGGACACTATCAAGGTCTCCCTCTCAAGAAATTTGGAATTGATTGTATGACATGGGAGACACTGGCACAGAAATGCTGAGCATGGCATGCCCTCATTACATAAGGTGCTGGCTCTATGAGCAAAGCAGAATTTAAGCAGCACAAAGGAAATGCAGGATGCACAAATATGGAGAATCCACTCCAAATGTTCACTTGGACTCTTTGTGCCCAACCTGTGGTAGAGCATTCTGAGCTCATATTGTTCTGATCAGCCACAGTCAGACACATTGAAACTTGACTTTAGCATAGTGATATCATTTTGGTCCTCTTTGTGAATGAAGGACAACAACCAACCAACCAATACTGCAGTACAGGACCCAAAGAAGGTCCTAAAGCCTTTGACTAACTGATATGTTAACTGTTAGCAATCACAAATTCTAAGTGGTTGAAGGGAACATGAGATACTAGGCATCAGAAAGCAGATATCAATTGTTATTTCTCCAGGTAACTTGCTATTTAGGGCTCCCAAAATACAGGATATCTAAAGGAAAGAGTAAGAATTCTGAAAATCTTAATTTATCTTCATCCCAATTACTTTGCTATTAATCTGACCTCATAAACAACAAAGTTAAATTGCTATGTTACAATTATTCCCCTGCTAGATAGTATAGATTGGTTGTTATATGGGTGAGAATAGAACACTGAAGCTTTAATTTCAAGTGGGTTCATAAATGTCATTATAGTTCAAAGTGAATTCAGAGGAAAACTGCACATCACATCTGTTTAAGAGAACCTTATAATGATGAGCTTACTTCCAACGGTTTTAGTTCCTCTCATGGACATAAATAACATCTGAGCACTGACCTCCAGACAGAAAATGGTGATGGCTTGGAAGAAGATTGAATTTTAATACCCCAAATTCATAGAAACAATTGGCATAATCATGTGACCTTAGACTATAAAGATGGTTCAGAATGGATAGGAAACTTTCATTAATGAAGTTGTGATGATAAAATTGTAATGGATACCATGGAAGAAGAATAGGGGAGATGATTAAAGAATTAAAGTGATGGTATCTGTCTAGGGAACTCTTTGATGAGCTCATCTGTAAAATAGATTTCCAAAAGAAAGAAATATAGGGACATGATTAAGAATGAATACAAAAGAGTTACCAGACTTATAAAAATTGTTTTAGAAAGTCTAAAGCATAGAATGAGATGAGGTTTGAAAAATATGCGGGAGATTATGAGCAAGGTACAATATATGTGTGGGAAACGAGGTGGGGAAAGTGGTGGCACATCCACAGTGCTAGGATGAAAAAGGGAGCAAATAATGCTAAGCCTACTAAATTCCTACTGGGAGTTCATGTGTCATGTAAGGAGTCAAACAGATTATTGTTGCTAATATTTATAACTTTAACTTTCTATTCTTATAAAAGTGGGGATACCCAACAAATACATGGAAAAGGAATCCCTTCCTATGAAATTATACTTGTTGACATGGGATTATATCTAAATATATAAGATGTTGCAAAAATTTTAGTTGAATTTAACTGTTAAATCTTAAAAATTCACTGACTTATGAAATACCTTCTCATGAGGTTAGTTATCAGTCCCATAGGCATGTACCATAATAGTTTATATGAAGGTGTAAGAAGAGGAGGTTAACAATTTATGCCAATTCAGAGACTAAGGGCTGATTACAGTGGATATGTGTGAAAAACAGATGATAATTGTAGGAGGGAAATTAGAGAAGGCAAAATACCTTATTAGCAATACTGAGCTCTACAAGAAGAAATAAAGACAAACTGGACGTTTAACTGCCTGAATTGCCACTGTCCTTCCTAAATACATTGTCATTCAATGAAAGGGCTGCTCTGGTAATTTTAAAATGAATATATTCATTCCATTGGAGGAATTCACAAGATAATAGCTGATATCTTTAATGAACATTATGGTAAACAGACAAATCACGTTTTTATAAAAATAATGAAATTAGTTAGAGCTGATTCTTCCCCTGTCTAGTTCAACCCTATTAAAAAAAAATAAACTCTCTGTGAGTTTATAGTGAGAGATGATGAGGACTTAAATAGAATAGCTACAGAGGCAATGGGGAGTACACAAATTTGAGAGATATTACAATTATAGAAACAGCAACATTTCACACTTGTTTAAATTAGTCAAACCTAATTTCTAAAATAAACGTTATTACTATCCTATGATTTTTTTCCAACTTTTCCAACTCTATCCCTCTTCCAACACTGCCCTTAGAGTGATATTATAACAAAAAGGATTTTTTTAGTTGAGCAAACAAACAAATGTATTGTGAAATAGTTGATGTTTTTTTATGCATTGTTACTTGCCTGTGATCCCCCATATTTGCAAAGAAGTGAAGAAGGTATATTCTTTGTCACCAAGCCTTATCAACTCCAATTATTTGTTCTTGTTCTTTGCATTTACATTGTTATCATAATTTTGCACATTGATTGCCAACTAGTTGATATTTCATGTCCAAGTTTTTTTCTGTTCATCCTTTTCATCATTATTTAAAGGACAGTAACATTTCATGACATTCATGTATCTACTTTGTTTATTCATTCCCTAATCGGTGGGCATTTATTTAATTTTCAATTCTTTGCAACAAGAAAGTAATAACATATGTGTATGTATATGTGCATACATATACCTATGTAGATGCAAATGTGTATGTGCATGGATGTATGTATATGTGGATACATTATATATGTGTATTTCAATTATATTATGCTTTTATTTTTGGCATAGATTCTCATTTTATTAATGAGAAAAGAGGCTCAATGAGGTGATTAATTTTCCTGTAGTGCACATAGTTCCCAGAATTACTAAGATACAATCAACTTTCTAAGGTACAACTTATTAGTCGTGAGTGAACAAAAAATTTTTACTCTGTCTAGTTAATATAGACCCTTCAGTTGATGGTCTAGTTTGTAAGAGGTTCCTGCTGCTGCCGCCACTATTTCTGCTTCTTCCCCTGCTTCTATTACCACTGCTACTACTTCTACTACTTCTACTACTACTGCTGCTACTACTACTACTACTACCACTACTACTACTACTACTATATTAGGAAAAGATCAGTTGACATGGATGTGTTGCAGTTCACATCTCTTGAGAGGATATTTATAATTACAAGATCATCTACATTGGTGATAATGGATTATTTTGAAGATTGTGCTTATTTAGAATTTGAGTGTTTTCAAAGTGCTTTCTCCTCAACAAACCTATGCGAGAGCTTGATAGACCATCCATCCAAAATGGTCTGAAGTCTTCCATGTACCAATCAGAGGACTATAGGATTAACTAAATTTATTGCATATTTTCCATCTTTATTTGAGCCATAGTCTGATTTTTAGACAGGAAGAAATGATGAATAACCAAGTGAATGAATACTGATATATCTCTTCTCACACCACTGTTTTGAAAATCTCATTTTATTTGTCAAAGAACTTATAAAACCTAACATATTTTTTGGTTTTCATTTTGCTATTCATATATTTAATAATGAAACTGTTAATGAAGAGTTTGGTAATTTTATCATAGTTTTAGAAAGTAACATGTGCATCCACACATTGAATAATTACATGACTTCCAAGCTTAGCCTATCTTTAATAAATAAATGTGCTTAGTTGCAAAGAGAATCAACTTTCATTTGAATTATCTATAGATAAAATATACCCAACTAACAAATTATCACACAGGACCTTTATCCTTATTTTATTATCATGTTATGGAATTCACAGCTATGGAATCCTAGAACCAACAAGGACTGGTCTTCATCAACTCCAAATATTATTTGAATCATAAAAAAGATATAATTCCTAGGACAGTTACTCTGCAAAAATACCTTCAAAAACTGAGCACTCACTGACAGGCCAGGTAGTACATTTTTCCACTTTATTACAGCTCAAAGTTTTAGGAAGATCTGTGAATAGAGCTGAAATTGTCCTCCGTGCATTTCATACCTCTTGTTCCTAATTCTGCCCTTGGAACTTGGTATGTATTTATGGAATAAAAAAATTATTTGAGCCAGATCCCCATATTTGATGAAGAAAGTGAGCAAAAATGAACATTCGTGCATGCATACAATCACAAATACATAGAAAAACAAAACTGGTTATAAACATATATCTAGGTGTTTCGTAACAGCTAATCCAAATCAAAATTGTGAGATCTGCTAAGTTTACCTTAAGATTTTAAAATATTTCTCATTTCCATCTCTTTCTTCTTGCTGCCTGTGCCATTGTTGCACCTAGCTGCCTAACCATTTAGTTGAGTCTTCACAATCACTGCTGTGTAACTTTAGGGATTTATCACATCAAAACATGTATCTTCTGTTTTGCATTACTTTAGGATCATTCCAGATGCCTTAATATTATTTGCAAAACTAATTTCATACAAAAATGTTAAACACCATAAAATTGTGAAATTTCAGAACTAGAAAAACAATCTCAGAATGGAACACTTCCATTAATGGGTAACATGCTACTTCCTGAAAGAGCCCATTCTATCTTTGCGTAAATCTAATTATTTGGAACTTTTTGGTACATTTAGCTAAATTCTGGGTCCGTGTATTCTATATAAATTGGTGCTAATTCTGCTTTTCCAAGGTCAAACAAAGATCACAGATCTTTAGAGTGAAACACTGAACTTGACGTCAGAAAAATGTAGCTCCAAAAACGTTTCTGCCATTTCCTGGATGTGTGACCATAAGCGATATATTCCACCTCTCAGGGCCTCTATTTCTTATCCAGAAAATGAGGACTAGATGATCTCTAAGTCATGTTCAGCTCTAAAATTTCGTATTTCTTTGTTTCCACATTACAATACTTCCAGTAATTTCATTTAGCTTTCATGTTCCCTGGAATTCTTTTATTCTCCAGGGTAAATATTTCAGGCTCATTCAACCAATTTTAATTACGTGATTTGATTCATTTTCTAATCCTGGTTGTCTGTATCTGTAAAAATTCAAAATGGTAAATGTCATTTCCTAAAATATGACACCCCAAACTAGGTGTGGTCTAAGGTAAGCATATAGTACATCTGACATTTCATTCATTTTGGATACTGTATTTCTATTTATGCATATTGATGTCACATTAGCATTTTCTGGGGGATAGGGAACATTGTACTTTAGATTTATAACAATAAGATATACCCATATAAGGAGTCCTGTAAAGTTTGTAAAGTACTTGACATCCATTTCTTTTTTATTTGGTCATTGTAATAAACTTTTAGAGTAGCTGCTATTGTTATGCCCATTTTTGAGATTAGAGAACAGGTTCATATTATAGTTGACTTCTAACAGAACCCTTAACTTGTCAGTTACTTATTATGTCATAACTTCACAATCAGTTTTGCATTTTAAATTGACTTTTAAATGCCTTAACCTTGAAGAGTAAGGAGTGCACTGGAAATTTCAGGCGAAGTGGCAAACTGTGTGGAGATATTTTTGTGGAAAGATATTTGCCAATGCTCAAATCACAATATATGTACTCTGGACATGTAACGCCAATCATGCCTCCTTCAAAATTTCATAGTTCATTGTATCTACCTCTGCCCACAGTTGAAAAAAGAATTATGATTTAAACATTCCCTTATGACATAAACCAGTGAACAAGTTCATTCCCTAGAGATTCTACATTTTTTCCCCTTTTCTTATATAGTCTCTACTACCCCACTTTCATTTCTTTCCTAGGTCTGAACATCTAGTCCACTTGCTAACATGTTAAAAAAATTATTTTTCATACCAACTTTGGTCTCTAATCCCTTTTCTCAAAATATATTAGACTCTTCACACATTCCATTGAGAGTGGTAACACATTAAGCTATTATTTCAGTGAAAGTTTTTAATAGTCTTTGGTTCTCTATCAGCATCATTCTGTAGAAATAAAATAGGGAGGTTTTTTATTGTTAGTGGTGGTGGTGGTGGTGGTTATGGTTTGTTAATTTTTTGGAGGGTGAAGATGAGGAAAAGGTATATTGTGACAAAAGGAAAGTGCCTCAGGAGGGCAAACTTGAGACCAAAATGTGTGCTTATTTGTTTTATTAGGCACAAGGTTAAGAGAATTTGTAGAGGGTGATTGGAAGAAAAGGAAAATTCTGGGAAAAAAAAAAGAAAAAAAGACATAGAGGAACAAGAATGTCCTATTCATGTATGTGATTATTTTCTTAGTTTAAGATTATAGTAGCCTAAGGATTAGAAAGGAACTAAGATGATATGTTTCCACCTCATTCAGTCTATTCTGATTTTTGGTTCAGCAACTGTGAGAGTCAAGAGGGGGGAGAAGCAAGAATTTGAGCATGGAATAAGAAGACTTGCATTCAAGGTTTGTGTCCAACATTTGTTGGTTATGTGACTAAGGATTAAGGGCAAGAACTATTTAACCTTACTGAACCTCAGTTTGCTAATATGTAAATTACCATGGGTGGCATCTAGGCATAATGGATAGAGTGCTGGGCCTGAAGTTTGGAAGGCCCTTTCTGAGTTCAAATCAGGCATTAGACACTTAGTTGTTGTGTGATCCTGGACAAGTCACTTAATCTTATTTGGCTAATTCCTCATTTGTAAAGTGAACTGGAAAAGGAAATGGCAAACCACTCCAGTATCTTTGCCAAAAACACCCCAGATGGGGTCACAAAGAGTTAGACAGGACTGAAAATGATTGAACAACAAATAAGCATAATTAACACAAGAATTATCTCATAGGTTTATTGTAAAAATAACACTTGAAAACCTCAGTTTGTCATCAAAAAACATCTCATTCCTGCAATAGATAAGCAGCTGAATAGAATCCTAGAATCTTCTAAAAGCCATGAAGAAGAGTGCACTGCTTCAGTCATGTCTGTGAATATCTTACACCACCTTACTTTTTGATGTTATTAATGTGAGTCTGTGAGCATAAGCAATCCCACATTCTTGTCTTGTACTTCAGAAAAGGGAATTAATATTCTTCCATAAGCACATAAATACACACAAAAAGAGAAACTCAGTCAACATCATTTATCATCTATCTCCATATGTATGTGCAATAGTATTAAAACTTAAAATTTCACTAAGACTTTTGGGATACCCTTCATATATTAATTAATCTATAAACATTAGTTAAGTACCCAATTAATGTGTATATGGAATAGGCAAAAAGCCAGCTTCATTAGATGGTCACTAAAGTGTAAGAAGACTTCACATTTAGAGATGGAGAGGTTATGAAGGACTATGAATGCCAAACAGAATGCTTTTTTATTTAATTTGATCCTGTGGCAATAGGGAGCCACTGGTGTATATTGAATGTGTGTGTATGGGGGTGGAGAGGAGGGGTGCCATTGTCAGAGCTGAACTTCAGTAAAATCGATCAGAGTAGGGACAAACTTGAAGTAGCCCTATCCACCAGGAGGCTATTGCAATATTCCAGGCATGATGTGATCACCAGCAACATAGTAGTGACATTGGCAGAGAAAAGAAGGATCTATATTCAAGAGATTTTGTAAAGGTGCAATAAACAGATCTTGTCAACAGATTGCATATAGGGCTGAGAGATAGGATGGGGATGAGGAAAAGTCTTAGATTGTGAGCCTGTGGAATAGTGAGGATTATGTCATGGTGCAGGAGAAAGTGAACAGTATTTATTTGGAAAGATGGTTTGGAGATCCCATGGAACATAGCACTTTTTATAAATTATCTTTATTACAATTATATTGCATGGATTGTTACGGTTCAACCCTTTGGCATTATTGTGAATAAAATTGTGTCTAATTAATGAACCAATAAACCCACTAAAATGAGGAGCCTTTATGCTCTGGTTATGATTTTAAAAATAAATAAATATGTATGTACAACTTGCTGTGTTGAACCTGTCTTCTCCATGGACCTCCCTATAAAAGGGAGTTTTTCATTAAAACACACTGGGCTGAACTCTGAAAGGAAATCATTCTGAAAATCATATTGCTCTAGTGTTCTTTAAATGTTTTATGGAGACCTGCCTAGCGTCTAGTGATCCCAAGCACTGTGTTCTGTCTGAAATTGCATCTCTTTATTTAATTCCCATGTTATCCTGAGCAAAATGTGCATTGCTTAATAATATGATGTAAAGGGAGATTTGTCACTTCCAAAATGTACATTACTTAGAGCTAGTGTTGTCGTGGGAATAAGCTATTCACCAATAACAAATGCACTTAACTCTCTCCTGAAAAGGACATGCATTACTCTAACCTGAAACTGCTTATCAAATGCTCACCATGGTTGGTAATAGCCATTTCTAGATATGAATTGCAGTTATGTCAAGTTCAAGTCTCCCTGCTAAGTTCAAGAGGGAGATTGAGACTTCTGCTGACTCCATCCTTCACTTTTGGGTATCAGTTTATTGGCAAGGAATTGAGCAGGGCATACCCATGACCTAAATTCATAAAGGTTTAGGTATTCTAGCAAAATTTCACTTTAAAAATGATTGAGATATGGGAACTAAGAAAAATCAAAACAGAGACAAGGGAGCAAAATGGTATTTAGAAAGGACTTGAAGTCAAGAATGATTTGTGTTGAAACCCTGCTTCAAACCCTAATTATGTGTCCATAGACAAGGTAAGTTAATGACCTTCTCTGAGCCTTAGTTATCTTACCTTTAAAATGAGGATAATAATGCCTGGAATACTTACTTAACAAGGTTGTTGTGAAGATCAAATAAAATAGTTTATATATAAATGTTTTGCAAAACACAAATCAACTACACTCTCAGCTATTATTAATATAATACATTTTAACTCAAAGGAAATTAAAAAAAAAACAACACAACCTTACTTGGCAGAACAATGAGCCCTGGCATACAAACACAACAATTTCCATACTCACTAAATTTTCATAGTTACAAATTGTCACTCCTCAGTCATTGCTTGTATTGCAACCTTCTAATTCATTTTTTTCTTTCTACATATATTAAAGTCAATAAATATTTATTGAATATCAAGGTAGATTAAAGGTTGTTGTTTCACTTGTGTCCTGCTGTTTGTGACAACATCTGTAGTTTTCTTGGCAAAGATACTGGAGTGGTTTACCATTTTTTTCTAGCTCATTTTTCGGATGAGGAAACTGAGTAAAACAGGGTGCAGGGAGAAGGCCATTCAACTAGTATGTGTCAGGTTTTCCTGACTCTTGCCATAGCGGTTACAACAGCAGCTCACCTTAACATAGTGATTTTATGTTTACAGATCATTTTCTACACAACTGTGAGTCAGGTGATGAGGTTTTTTTTTTTTAATGCCCTTTTAATAAACGACAAAATTGAGATTCAAAGACATTAAATGACTTGCCTACTCACAAAAGCACCTCGGGCTTATCATTGAGTCATACTACTTTGCTTCAATATCAACTCCCTAGGACTCAATGCTAGACTTTATTCTCTTAAGACCAGATATAGGTATTTTCCTATTTTTCTCTATACCATAACCCCAAGACCAATTGAAGGGATTTGCCCAGTGTAGGAATGCCTTTTCCCTAGCACCATCCATGAGGTCTGAGGATTGACAAATAATAGTTACTGTGGGTGAGAGAGAGAGTGATTACAAACATTAAAAATTACTTTTGGGGGTTAATAACCATAAATAAACAATATATAAAATACAAATATAGTTAGATATAATATGTACATATGAATAGATGTATATAAGTTTATATCCATATCTATATATCACTGAATATGCAAACAACCTGAGACAGAAGAGAAATTCCTATCATCAAGAGCCTTACATATTAATTAGGGTAACAACACATATGCATATTAGAAATAAACAACACAAGTCCTTAGTACCAAGAGTGATAGGGACAATAAGTGCTCTAAGTGTTCAGAGGGGAGAGAGAAATCATATTTGATGCAAAGAGATTTTCATGAAGGATGAAAGTTTTAAGGAGAGCTAAGCTTCATGGTGTCAACAAGAAAGTGGAAAGGCAATCTTGCCTGATTTCATACCTTTTATTTAGAGTCAGTCCTATACTTTAGTTCCTAAATAATATTATATATAGTATGAATGATAAGTCCCATTGGCTTATGGTAATGACCAGGGCATATAATGTTTGCTGATAACCATGATGAGATATTCTAGATTTTCCCTAGAGGAATGGCCTAGTATACTGTCGTCCTTATGGTACCCTAGAGTCAAAGGGTAAAATTTCAAAATAGGATGAGCAAGAGATATTTTTCTTATTTTTATTCCCATTTCCCCAAGCTCAGAATTCCTAGGAATAGGCATGTACTTGGAGGGAATAACAGTGTTTTTGCTTTAATTTTTTTGGTTTTTTTTCTTCTCCTGAGAGGACTCTATGCATTTAACATCTATGTCACAAACAGTTTATCTGTGCTGCTGTTAAAGATAACTACTGCTTGGATGTTATTACCTGTATAGAAAAACAAATAGTGCCCGATATAGTGATCCACTATAGTGCACTATGTGTGCATGTCTGTCCATGTACCAATTTAATTCTGATCAATAGAAATATATCAAGCAACTACTACAAGTAAGGCACTGTAGTAAGAAATGGATATATAAAGACAAAATTAAAAGAGTTACTGGCATCAAGGAGCATAATTTGCAGTGGTGGGATATATTATTTATATAAATACAAGATAGCTTAAAAAGGAGAAATCAAATCATTTAAGAAGAAAGAAAGCACTAAAATTTTAGGGGTGAAAGGAAATTTCTCTTTAGCATGTAACACTTTGAATTAAGCCTTGAATGAGGCATGGAATAGGAGACCAACTGACATTTTCTTTTCCCCTCAAAAATCACCTGTATCTAATATCTGTAGCTAGAATAGAATAACCAAGGTGTCGTGATCAAATGAATGTTTGTCTGTTTTTTCTGAAGTGCTATGGTAAGTTGTTGATTAGCATTTTAGGTCATACTTCTCATCAATTCCACTGAAATGATTAAAGCAAGATGCACTTTGGTCTAGGGCACTTTGCTTGCAATCTCACCTATGTACTCCTGATAAACCCTGCCCTAGTGTGGTGTGGTGGGAAGAGCACTACATTTGGAGTAGGAACAACTGGGCTCAAAACTAACAGTATGAATTATTATCTACTTCGTTATCCTCTATAGACCTCAGTCTCTTCCCCCTCTTAAATTATAGGATCAGAATCAATGTCCTTTAAGGTCATTCCCAGTTCTAAATGAATGACAATCATTTTCCCAAGATGGTTGTCTGCTTCTTGTATTGTATTTTGAGGCACCATGGACAACATCAGGGAGAATTCTAGCTACAGCAGCCCCTGCAGAAGGAAAGGACTCTTGGAGAAGAGACTTTAGAACTGGGTTTATCCCAGTAGGGAGGTTATTTTGGAGCTCATTATTGTACTTACAAATGTGTACTTGCCATTTCCTTTCCTTTCATTTTAATGATTGCTCTAATTTGGGAAATATGAACTGGCCAGAAGCTTGGTGAACAATTAACCCTTCAAGATTTAATTCAATTTAGCTTTGTTGTTTTATTGTATACTGCTTCTTTTTATGTAGAGTCAAAAAAACTTAATATTGTGTCCACGTGTATGGAAGCAGTTGCTTATGCTTGATTTTGCTTTTGCTTTTCTATGCATGTAGTTCCAAAGAAGAAGCCCTAAAATTGTCATGAAGAGTTTTGGATTTTCTGATTTCTAGACCAAAGCTATTTTCTCATTCTGGCACTTGTTTAGACACTTTAGAGACAGGGAAATTTCAAACTCTGAGTTTCACTATTTTGCATATATATGTATAAATGTATGTATATATATAGACACATATAGACACACACACACACACACACACATATACCATACTGCTATTTGGTAATAATTTTTTACTTGACAAAGTGATAGCAAACGTTAATTCAATAAGCCAAGCCAAATTTTGTCTTTATTGTCACTTTTATTAGCTATTTTTTGGACTACAAATACATACCACTTCATTTTCACATTGCTGACAAAGTACTTCCATATACATTATATTTTTTTAATCATCTAAATTGCATTTAGCTTATAATAAGAGGATTGCTTGTGGAGAAGGAAAGTAACAAAAATTAAAATCTCCATTACACGTACACACACACACACACACACACCAAAAAAAAAAAATGAAACAAGTCAACAAAAACAGACAAAACTGTGCCATAATGTATGTGGTAAATATGTCACTGTATCCTTTTAAAATTAAAAAAAAAGACAACCACGGAAATTGCCATGTGACCCAAAGATCCCTGTACCATAAATCAACAGACTCAGGTTTGAATTCCAGTTTAGGTATTTTTTCATTTTAGCTAAATTATTTTATTATTTAGTACCTTGGTTCACTGAATAATAGAATAAGTAGGATTGCACTAGGTGACCTCTAGTGTTCCTCCCAGTTTTCACATTTTATCTTGAAACCATTAAGTGGCAGAGCTGAATATAAAATTCAAGTGTTCTGATTTCAAGATTAGAATTTTTTTATACTGTACTACCTCCCATCATAAATCTCTCATGTTTGTATACATTGTTAAATTTTTCCAAGTTCTTTTAATATACACATATTGGAGCTATTTGAAGTATCACTCCAAACTCTCCAAAATGATCAGTACTAAATGTTTCTTCTATCCCACAGCATCATTAAGAATATGTATTGTAGAAATTTGTAAAAGGTTTTGCTTTCATATCAAAACAGTTCATCCCCTTTCACATTAGTTGATACCAAGCAAGGGTATAGGGATATTAGAGAGGAAATCCTGGAGGTGAAGGTGACAGCTTTATGGCACTAGCCCTTGCCTTATTTGCAGTAATTCATTTTATATACTGTATAGTGTTTCATATTGGTGGAGCCAAGGGCTAGAACTGCCTGTGATTTAGTTCAAGCCATAAGCTGGGTAGTAGTAACAAAGAGGGCAGAAAATAGGTCTTCTGATTAGAACAGTAAATTAGGAGATGAGAGAAATGAAGTAAAGAACAACTGAATCACAAAGACATGCATAAACATTTCATTTGCTTTGCTGCCTACGCCTAGGTTCCCTCGATGATGAACTTGGAAATTCAGCATTCTTAAGTCAATAACAGCTTTCTCTCAGTTCTGCCACCCCCTGCTTTATTTATTGCACCTTGCAGAGTTGGATCTTTGGCTTATCTAACCCCTGTCACAAGAGCAAAACCAAAGTTATTTTGTTTTCTAGGTCTTGGGCCGAAACAACATAGTTCTATGAATACAATTAAACAAGAGTTTACTTTGAACATTTGCTGAGGCAAAAGGGCAAAAGAAACTGAATATCAGAGAGTTGCTTTTGTTTGCTGATGGCACCTGGCAAAATTTTTACACCTCCCCTCAGTCTAATCCTATCCTCACCATCATCCCTCCTATTGAGGTCTGGGGACACCTGACCCACAGAGGTATTTACCACTATTCAGAGCAATTCAAAAGTAACTGGTGCCTAGAATCCATATTGTGAGTCTCTATAGAGTTTAACTTTTGTTACTGATTCTAATATTTGAAAAACAAAAACAAGTTCTTTACTGACTTCATGATTTATTTCTTCAATATGTTCGAGATGCAATAAAATGGCTGTCAAGTGCCGAATTCTCATTTTGTAAGTACCAGCGCTTACACTGTCCCCTATTGGTCATTTCTCAACATAAAATATGATGGGATGATGGAGTTTCCTTTAAGCCATAGCTTCTGTAAGAACATATTTCCCCAAGAGAAATCTACACTGGAAAGCTTCCCAATAATCTTCTGCAATAAATGTTTATTAGCTTTGATGACCATGTTGTCTGCATGGTCTGGGGAGGAATGTTTCTTTTGTTGGTTTTCAGGCTCATTGCTCTGTGGTATTGATAGATTTTAAAGTGGTGTCTTAGCTTTGCAGGAAGTTTAGTATAGCCTACAATGCTGTGGCCACGTTCTTGGGCAGTGACTTACTTATGATATACAAAATCTAACGCTTCTTCTTAACCCTAAAGAGGTATTATCCTGTTTAAAACAAACAAACAACAACAACAAAAACTTGTCAGCAAGCATACTTTTACAATGCAGTATAAAGAAAGCAGTACCGATTTAAAAGTCAGCAGATCTGGGTTTAAGGCCTAGTCGTAGCACATAATTATTTGGAAAAGGGGTGAGGAACACTTTGAGGGCTGCTCTATATTAACACCACATTACAAAATTCCCAGACTTATTCATTCATTTAACTCCCTTGGTTCTGGAATCCTTCTTATCTTCAATTGCCTGGAATATGCCTTTTCCTTCTGTTCCCCTCTAATTCTGTAATATTGGAATAATGAACGAATAAGTATCAGATAAACTCCACTGTTACTAACATACTGCTTTAAACAGCTCTACAGTGGAGTGATTCATCAACTAAGATACCAAGTCTGAGTATCCCAAGTATATCCCAAGGAACAATCCCAGCAAAGCAAGGTTGGTACTCATTTATTAATGATGTATATGCAGAAACACTTTTGGTAGGGAATATGTGAACCATGAGTTATACCTTGAACCCATGTATTCCCTACATAAGTTCCTTGGGACTCCTCTGATGCACACACCAATAATGTTCATAGGGGACAGTGTTCCAGTGGTTAGGTGGATGTTTTTCTAATTACCTCACCATACTATTTCAGTGAATATCCCTGTGTAGAAATAAAATTGATATCAGCTTATTAACTCTTATGAGGGAAGCATACTGAGTAGGGGTTCAGGCAAAAACTTTAAATATAAATGAAAAGAATAATAACCTTTTGAAGGAATGAGTAAATAAATTGTCTTATCTCAACAAGCTATAGTATCTGAGGAACCTGAGCAAGAGACAGGTCATCATGTGCCAGGCAAGTCAAGTCACCATCAGCATCTTGATTACCATCTCCTCTCCTACAGACAGCTCAGGATTCTGAACTCAAAAGCCTTGAAAAGAAAATGCTTCCAACACAGTACCCATAGCCATCCTCCTAGGAAATAGCCCCTATGGAAATTACTACTACAGGTACTATAGCTATAGGTTCTAAAGAACCCCTCTCCTGCCAAAAAAGAAATAAGTTCTTGTAACCAAAATCTGTGACACTGTTCAATATTAAAGACTGACCATTATCATCTGCTTTACAGTTACACTATACATACCATGGGGCTGTTCCTTCTCACTAGCTCCTGATACTTTCCACGTGTTTTGATTTGTTTTGTTTTTCTCCTCCATTAGAATGTGAACACCTTGAGACCAGGAGCTATCTTACTGTATTTTCATTCATTCATTCACTCACTCACTCATGAATTCTCTTCAGAGGGGGAAGGTAGGGCAATTGTGTTTAAATGACTTGCCCAAGGTCACACGGCTAGTTTTTTGTGTTAAGTATCTGAGGCCGGATTTGAACTCAGGTTATACAGACTCCAGGGCTGGTGCTCCATTCACTGTGCCACCCAGCTGCCCTGAACTATCTTACTTTAAAAAAAATTGCATTTCTAATATTTAGCACCATGTTTTTCAGTAAGTCCTTAATAAATACCTTTCCAATTAACTCATTCATTCATTTTTCATAATAATACATGCATACATTGTATACATAATACACATATGTATACACATATGTATATATATGTATACATATATATATTCCTCCCAGATTGTTAGAGGCTTAGATGAGATAATATTTCTAAATCATCTTGCAAAACTCAAAGCATTTAGAAATATTATCTCATCTAAGCCACCAACAAATTGGGGGAATATCCCATTTTACATATGGGTAAAGTTAGGTAGATAAAGATTAGTGACTTGACTAGGAACACAGAGTTAGTCTCTCAGGCTTTATTTGAATTCAGGTCTTCCTGACTCAAGATCAGTGCTTCTTCTACTATAATACCTGCCTGTCTCATTCATTCACACTAAGTGGTGTAATGACATATAACTGCAAGACTATTTGATCTGGGAGGAGGAAGGACTCAAAGAAAGTGATAAAAAAAAATCATTTATTAACAGTTCTTTCAACTACTTTCCCCATTCCCTCTCCTCGCTTTTCTTTTTCTCTATCTTTTGTGTGTGTGTGTTTTGTTTTTCTATCAATAGTGGGAGACTGCTTTTTCATACACTATTTCAGATATGATTGATGGCACACCAAAAGAATCGAATAGATATTAAAACCCAATATTACCGGTCATTATTTATTTGCCACATTCTGACAGTTTATTCTTTGCTGAATAAAGCAAATCAAAAAGATGAGTCTATTGTACTTTTCAGAGTATTCTCTCCTCAAGCTAATTCTCATCTATTTTGGTTAATTGAAGGCCGAGATGTATTGCACGCTTATGTTTCTATTTATTTAACTAGATGTATCAGCAAGTTTTCTCTCCTTTTCTCTACACTTACAGCATAGTACAAATTGAGTGCTGCTCCCATAGGCTTCATATCCTCCACCACAATGATTGTTCACTGTCATTGACAATACTCTTCAGCCTTGGTTTAAATAGAGGCATAATTTTTATTGTAGGTATCATAGGTTCCAACAATTAGTTTATTTCAGAGAAATGGCAGGCAGAATTTACTAGTCTCTGAAATGATGCTATTCCAGTCAAAGCACCTTTCAGCCATTATGGGAAATTTTATTAGCAGTTAACAGAGAAACATACTTTGTTGCTGAGAGTTTGTCTTTGGTATTATCTGAAGATCTGCAAAACCTGGGTAGCTAACATGGAACCATCTACTGGCTCCCTTTAGAGAAGTCATTTTAATTGAATTTTTTTAGTAATTTTTTTTTAGTAAATTAGATGGAGGATGGAAATATCACTCCTTATCTTGGATTGACCCATTAAAAGAATAGGTAAAAGTCTATCTAATCTAATTTTGCGTGCAGAAGTAAAGATCTCCAACTAAATCATCATTAGAAATGTATTTTTCTTTTACTTAAAATTATTGAACTCTTATTAATAGCATCCAGAGAAATCAATGTCCACCAGGAGTAAGGCAAATAAGACCAGGGTAATATGGACCATAACAATTATCTACTATAGTTCAATTGTGTCTCAGATGATTATAGTGATATCCAGGATGATAGAGTTTGAAAAAGTCAAAGAGGTAGTTAAGATGCTTTTCTTCTATTTTTTTGATGCCCTAGAAACCTCCTGACCTACCTTCACTTCTCTATTCTCCACTCCCATGTTTAACCAATTCTTCTGATGCTCAGAAATTTTACTACACTCAATTATAATAACTATCATTTTTATAGCATTTCCAAATTGGCAAAGAGCTTAACAGATAGCTGATTTGATCATCACAACAATCCTGGAGGAGGGTACTATTATTATCCTCACTTTATAAGTGAGGAAACTAAGGCATTAGCAAAAGTTAGTCATGGTCACACAACTAAGATTCTGAAGCCATGTTTGATCTCAGGTCCGTCCTGACTCCATACCCAATTCTCTGTTCACTGCACCACCTATCTGTCTAACCAGCCATTCAGGTTAGGTGGATGCTTCTGTCTCACTTCTCTTTACTCTTTTCACTCTTTTATTTAGTGTCCAATTACTAAATTTTTGTCCTAGGATAGTATAGAAATGCCCCTATCAAGAGTTGACATTAACGTATTTGCTACTAGGGAATAATACCAAATCTCTACATTCATGTAATGCTTTATAAACTCTAAAATTGAATTTTTATAGCCAGAATTTTCAACAACTAGTGTCCAATTTTGTAATAAATATTTCCCCTCTCAGCTAGGAATTTCATCAAAAAATAGAAGCATAGTCCATCAGCAGGAGTAGATTTGAAGTTCCTCTTTCAGCCGGCAAGATGCCACAGCCCATACTTCATGTAAACAGTCTTTGAGAAGTTACAGTAGGACTTCAGTGAAGAGGTGATAGGGAATGATTTTGGAATATTGTAGAAAAGTAACCTGATAAATTTCTTTCTGAAATAATGTAAAAATAAAAGGAAGAAAAAATAAACAATTCACACATCATGGTACAGTGTAGTGATTTTATCAGAATGGAAATCAATAAGCCTAGTTTCTATTCCTGCCATAAACTGAATTAATTTTTTCATTCCTCTGAAGAATGGAAGCTCTTTGAGGGGAATAGGGTTTTTATTTTTTCCCTCCACGTAAGTTTTTACATGCCCAGTGCCTAGCACAGTACTTTATCACAACCTAGGCCCTCAAAAATGCTTATTTGAATTGTGCTTTACTGTGTGATCTTCACCAAGTATCTTTAAATAGATATATTTTAATTTCATAATCTGCACAGGTAGGTGAGTGATCTAGATGATGTCAAATGTGTCCCTTTGAGCTCTAATATTCTAAGATTTTAAATGAAGTAGTAATCATTTACTCTGTGCTTAAGCTAGAGAGTTTGCAACCAAAATAGCGTGTGATAATTCTCATATATTTTTCATTCATTGAATGAATAACATATATTTATTAAAAGCCTACTCTGTGCAAACTACTGTGCCAGATATTGAATAGGATTGATAGAGAAATCAATAATAGTAAACCTGACTTAGTGCCTAATTGTAATCAGGTTATCTTGCACTAGAAATCTGATATATACACAAACCATTAGAAGTGCAAAGCAGAATGTGTTACACACTGTCACAGAGGTATGAACAATACTAAAGAACTAAAGTCAGTGAATACATTTATTTCAAGAGCAACATGATTTATCATTAAATTATCTTTTCCACTATCTTTTTCTTCCATTTGAACAATGCATAATAAATAACAGAGATCTTTTTCTCTTCTCCCTAAAGCCAGTCATTAATTATTGCATTAACTTTTATTACATTTATAATTAAAAAGTTAAATGGGACAGTTGATTTATACAAAATGGATTTGTACTTAAATAATTAGAAAAAAGGATTCTTATGGGAAATTCAATTAGGACTTTGTAAAAAGTAACTAGGTGATCAGGTGGTAGTTTGTCTAGTGACTGTTTCTAATGCAATAACTATGGACATTGCGATTTATAAACACAAGGAATAAAATAATAGTTATTATTTTTTGCAAAATTTAGGTTCCTGAATTTTTCACTGTTTTTAGCATGGGTGAACCTTCTAATATAATATTACTGCATTACATATATATCACATATGTATATACATGCTTACATATCTAAATGAATTATCCATTCCCAAATCACTGGGTGCAAAACTTGTTTTCATCTTTTCTTTTTTTTCCAATAATTTTGCTAAATATATTTGTATATATGTGTGTATTTCTTGTTTTCTGTAACATCATTGAAATGCCAACCCAACAATGGGATCATTAGGTTTAAAGGTTTTAATTAAAAAAATAGTAGTCATTTCTCAAAAAGTTCAAGTTTTGTTTTTCTTTTCTAGAAGAGCTGGACTAGGTCACAGTTCCATGAACAATAAAACAGTATCTTCCCACAATCCTTTAATTACTGAATTGCTTTAATCTGTTCCTATATTTGTCAAATGATAGATGTGAGCTCATACTTCAGAACTATTTTAACAAGTATTTCTCTAGTAGTAACTTTGAACAATTTTTGAAAACAGCTTTTGAGGAAGGTCTTCAACATAGCCTTCTTCTCATAGTAGCACGTTCTTGCCATTCTCACATTTTGAGCACTTTCTTGCCTGCATTTAAATTTCTTACTTTTTTATCTTTTTTTTATTTTAGATTTAAATACATAAGAAAAGCAAAAGAATCACATTATAATCAGATATTAAAACTTATATATAAAATTAAAAAAGGAAAATGCTATGTTCACAGCAGAACAAAAGAGGATTCAAATATATGGCAATAAATTTCCATTTCAAGAAAGCCTATATAATAAATACACATTATAATGAAAGCTTTCTATTCTTTGCTTCCTTGCAGTTTTGTTTTGTTCTATGCTGTACACTTTTTACTTTGTTCTTTTTTCCCCTTCCTCCCTCTAATTCCCAGAGTCTACAATTAAGCTTGGAAGTAGTTATAGATAGGTATATTCATACATATATAACACATATGCATATACATACAAACATAGATATATTACACTTTACATAACAGATTCTAGTCCTAATCTTTGTTTTTATGTTTGTTCATATCTCTTATTTCCTATTCCTCATGATTCCTGCACTTTACTTCTACCTGCTACATTTTCCCCCCTATTACTTGACCTACCCCCATCTAAGGATCCTTCCCTTATCCCTCTTATCCTCCATTCTATGCCCTATTTTTACCTATTCCCTCCCCTGATCCTCCAAAGATGTCTTCCTTATCTTTCCAAGGAAGCATCCCTTATCCATCTTCCCATTCCTTTTAATCTAAACATTCTTCTATACCCTCCTTTGATCTATACCCTCACCCTCTCCTCTAAAGGTCCCTCCCTTATCCTCTTCGCCTCCCTAACCTCTTAGCATTTTATTTATTTCTGAATTTAGAAGTCTTTGTTCCCTCTTCAACCCATTCCTGATGAAAATAGGTTCCCAGAACCAAGAACCCTCCTCCCCCATCTAATTCCTTTATGTCAATACTTCCTCTCACACTTCATTTGTGTAAAATAATTACTCTTTATAGTTTTTTCTAAATAGTTTTACTTTTTAAAGTTACATCATACTGAGGTCTACCCCAATCTTTCTTTCAAACTACCCAATTACTAAAATTACTAATAACCTTGGACATACATTCTACATTATATATATATATAGTAAGCAATCCATCCTTATGGAAAGCTTTGTAATTAGTCTTTGGTTTGTACCTTATATCTCCCTTAGCTCTTGTGTGTCAAATCTTCTATTACATTCAGATTTCATTTTTTTTAAACAAATTCCAGAAAGTCTGATAGTTCATTAAATATTCATTTTTTTCCATTGAGGATTATGCTTAGTTTTGCTGGGTATGATATTTTTGTCAGGACGTTTGTTTTTTGCTCTTTGATATACAGTGTTTCAAAACTTGCAAACTTTTAGTGTCACCACTGCTAGGTCTTGTGTGATTCTAACTGTGCTACTGCCATAATTAAATTGTTTGTTCCCTATTGCTTGTTATATTTTATCTTTGAGCTGGGGGTTTCAGGATTTGATTATAATGTTCCTGTAGCTTTTCTTCATAGGATCGCTTTCAGGTGGTGATCAGCAGGTTTTTTTTTTTCTATTTCTACTTGTCCTTCTTGTTCTAATGATTCAGGACAATTTTCTGTATTTCTTGTGTTGTCTCAAGATTCTTTTTTTTTAATCATAGTTTTCAGTTAGTCTGATTATTATGTTTTCTCCTCTTTATCTGTTCTCCAGATCAGTTGTTTTTCTTATGATAGGTTTCACATTCTCTATTTTTTTATTCTTTATATTTATTTTATTATTTCTTGACACATTATAACTTCACCGGCTACTCCTTGCCCAATTCAGATTTTCAAGGAATTCTTTTCTTCTTTAAGATTCTGGATCTGGGGATGTTGCGGGAATAGGTAAAACAGGGGAATAGAAGGATATTTAGACTTATGGGAATGGGAATATAGGGGACAGATCTGTGAAGGGGGTTAAGGAAGTCATAGGAGGGTAAGGTAGTGGGTAGAAGTAAAGTAGAGGAGGGAAGGAGGGACAGGAAAGAATAGATATGCACATACCTAAAAACAAAGATCAGAAATAGAATAGGTTTGGGATAGTATATATCTATATATAGATATATCTATATATGTCTATGTATATATCTATAGCTATAGAGAAACATATCTAAACTTTATTGTGGTGGGGGGTGTTTGCTGGAGGGAAATAAAGAACAAAGTAAAAATGTGCAGAGCAGAGAAAAAAAGAAAACTAATAAGGAAGCAAAGATGGACAATTCTCAACACAATTATGTATTATTAATTATATATACTTTCTTGAAAAAATTATTATATATTTTGATTCCTCTCATGTTCTGCTATACACATGATATGCTTCTTTTAAGTTCCAATTTTTAAGTTTATGACATGTTTTTTTTCTTTATTCTGTATTTGTGTTCTGCAGTTTAAGTCTAAAATAAAATTTTGAAAAAAATAAGATCCTGAATCTCCTCTTCTAATTGATTGACTTTCTTTCCATAATCTTCTTGTTTTTTCTTGAATTTTCTTATTTTTGTTTTAGTTTTTCCTCAACCTCTCTCATTTGATTTTTAAAGTTTTTCTATGAATTATTTTTTATCAAGTGACAATTTGAATATTAGTTGTTTCAGTATTCTCCTCTGAAGACAAACCCTGATTTCCATTCCCATAGTAACTCTCTTTGGTTGATTTTTTTCCCTTTAACTATGGTTTTTTTTTTTTTTTAATTCATAGTAGCTCAGTTTTCATACTCACCTCTAGTCCTGGAGTATGGGTCATAGTGCCTCTGGCCTCAGATCCTCCTTCAGTTCTCCTCTCTGGTTTGGAGCTGGAGTCAAGACTTCCAGCATTCTGTAAGTGTCCACCACCAGAGGAGTCTTCCACCCCCACCCCACTGCTTCTGCACTCACTCAGTGGTGTGTCTTTTTTCCTTCCTGCCCCAGCTGCATCTCTGCAGCGCAGTTGGATCCGGTGTTCCTCATCAGCAGAGGTTCCCTTGATCTTCCCCTGATCAGAATCCCAATACTTCTCACTGGGGTGGGGGTGGGAGTAGGAGTAAAAGTTCCTGCAGCTGGGGCAGAGGCAGCCTCCCAACCCAGCTAACCCCACTTCTTGTGACTTGTTGTTTAAGTGATCCCTACCCTGGAGATGTTTACACTTCTCAGGGACCAAACCTCTTCTTGGTAGTTTTCATCAGGTCTTCCCTAATTGTCCCAAGAGGACCCCTGTTCTGCCCCTATTCTTATTTATTTGTTTGCTTATTTATTTACTTAGTAATTTAGTTATTTAATTGCTCAATATCACTGTGAGGCACTATTTCATTTCTTTTGTGGGTGAAAATCTTGAGATCTTGGAATTTTCTGACCTACTCTGCCATCTTCCCAGAATCCTCTCTTCAGTTTCATTTTATGTCTTCCCTTGTTTATTCATGTATCTCACTTACTCTATGGATAGAGAAGTGACTTTGAAGTCTCTAAATCCTGGCCTTGAATCTCATTTCTAACACACACTGGTTTTTATTGTTGTGAAACTAGTTGCTTAACTTTTCAATGACTCAGACAACACTAATACTCAGTGTTGAATTGTTATAGATCTGCATTGTTATTAATGTTATCATCAGAATATAAATCTAAGTAGTGAGATCATTAGGTCCAGGAGGAGAATTTTCTCAGTTTCCTAGTCTGTTGAAATCACATGTTTAGAAGACAATAATCAATGAGCTGATGAAAATCTCTTTACTTTTCCTTCTGTTTGAAATCTTTCTTTAACTTTTATTTTGCTTTGCCTCTAGTCCTTTCAGTTGAGACCACTTTATTCCTTCCAGTTAAGGAATCTTCTCTCCTTCACCTCATCTTTCTCCTACTCCTCAAATTCGTCAAGTCCTCTGATTTTTTTTCCTAAATTCTGTTTTATGATTTATTCAAACATTTCAAAAACCTTGAAATCACCTCCCCAATTTCTTCTCTTGCCCTGAAGTCTAAACTCAAATGAAAATACAATTTATTTTTTCACTTCTTATATTCTATGTCTTTTCTGCTAGATTTGTCACTTTCGAAGTTCTGTCATCTCTTTTCCTTCACCTTCAAAGATAATTCATTTTTCTTGATTATAGCTCTCTAATGATTCAATTTGTCTCCCTTATTGGCTTATTTTCTTCTTGTGATCATAGATCTAGGAGCTTCTAGGAGTAATCTCATCAAATCCCATTCATTTTATAAATGACAAAACTGTAGGTCAAAGGAATTGCCAAAGGAAAAGTAAGAAACAGCAGAACTCAAATGTTAACTCAGCTCCTGTAACAGCAAAATCTGCACATTTTCATAAATTCTTAATATCTTAGTATTTCCAAAGTATCAGTCCATGATCTTTTCTGTCTCTGTCTCTCTCTCTCTCTCCTCCCCCCTTCCAATTCCCATTGTTATCCTCCTCAAGCAAGTTCTCACTACCACCTGTTGGTTTCATTGTGATTGTTTGCTTACCAGTCCACTGACCTTTACTGATTTTTTTCCATACTTATCTTCATGCTGACACCAGAATAATTTACCTTCTTTTAAATTTAGTTATACCCCACCTTGTTACAAAGCTGTACTCATATTACTGTCTTCTGTGACTTTTTCATTGAGCAAAATTGAACTTCATTAAACACACACACACAATCATGCTTTTGATTATATAACAACTCAAGCTATAACATGCACCACCTAGGCACAGCTACATGGTACAATGGATAGAGCATTAGTCCTAGAGTCAGGAAGATTCAAATTTAAATCAAGGTCCAAACTCTTAATACTTGTGTGACTCTTGGCAATTTAGTTAATGCTAGTCTGCCTATATTTCCTCAACTGCAGAATGGGACTTATAATAGCACCAACCTTCATGGATTGTTGTGAGAATTAAATAGGTTATATGTAAAGCTCTTAGAGTTCCTGGAAAATTCTACAACCTGTATACTTATTCTCTCCCTATCCTATTACCTATGTTCATAACATCCTTTCCCTTCCTCTTAAGCTATTGTATACCTACAATTTACTACATAAAGCATTACATTTAAACATATAATGTTGCATTGTGTCATCATTTTTATTTCTGCTTTATCCCCAAAATAAGTTATAAACTTCATCAAGTCCAACATATGGAAAAAGGAAGGAAATTTTTCCCTTTCACTTACCTTGGTCAGACTGAACTTGGTATATTATTTTCTTTTCTGGGTACCATGATTAGAAGAATATTGAAGAGCCTAAATGTGTACAAAGGAAGGCAAATGGAATGGCTAACTGACTCTAAATTGTCTGATATGAGGAACAACTTAAGGGATAAAGGATCTAGGGAAGATTAGCCTAGAACAGGTGGAATATGCTTGCCATATTTAAAAAAAAGTGAAGGGCTTTTCAAGAAGAGAAAAGATTAGACTGATTCTGATTTAAACAAATAAAAATCAACTAGGTTGTAATTAGATGACCTTTGAGGTCTACTCCAGCTCTAAATCTATGATCCCATGAACAAACTTGTAATTAGATGACCTCTAAGGTCCCTTGCAACCATGAAATTCTATGATTTGAGAGTTACTGTAAAAATAGGGGAGTTTCTATGCTCCATTAATTTTAACATATAAAATCAAATGAGAAATTCTTCATACAACTTTTAAAATTACTGATTCAATCCTTCAGTTTGAATGGATTCCGTATTCAACAAAGGGAACAGCTAAGGACTAATAGGTGGAGTTATAGGAGTGATGAGTACATATCAATAAAAGAAACTGCTAATAATTAAAGCTGGCTCAAAGGAGAGTTATTTGTGTATCAAGTTTTTCATTCCTGAAAGAATGCTAGCATAGTATAAACTAAGCTAGAAGGCCTATAAAAAATACACACACACACATATGTATGTTGTTGAAAGTGACTGGAAGCATTTTTTTTTAGTTTTTGCATTTTGGAGGGGAAGGTAGGGAAATTGGGTTTAAGGGACTTGCCTGAGGTCACATTGCTAGTTTTTATGTTAAGTGTCTGAGGCTGGATTTGAACTCAGTTCCTCCTGACTCCAGGGCTGGTGCTCTATACACTGTACCACCTAGCCACACTTGGAACCATTTTTAAGCAAGAAACCAGGCTATATGTTATCAATTGTAGACCAATCCCATCATAACATAGGTGCTTCCAAAAACTAGCAGATATTCTTGGGCATCAGCTATAGCATATAGTACTACATCAACCTCTATGACAGATTCTATGATATAATTCTTGGCCCCACCACTTCACGGATGTTGTCCCAGTTGTTATACTTTCAAGGTTTTGGTTTAGATTATCTAATTGTAATATGTTTCAACCTCTGTCTTAATCTGGAAAACTCTTCTCCTTTGTTTCAATCTCCATTGTTCTTTCTTTAAATTTCATGCATGGCCTATTTGCCTCAGAATACTACACATACATTACTAAAATCTGGAAATTATAAATGTACTAAATTTGTACAATCCTCCCTAGACCAGATATTAATACCTAAAGTGAAAGATTGGTCAAAATTAATTCCCCAAGAGTCTTCTGGTTGGGATCTGGAAATTCCTTTTGCCTAAGTCTTTTCTAATCATAATGAAATTTGTGTTTTGGGTAAGTTTTTAACTGCCTCAGTAACTTCGCATGTTCCTCAGGTCTTCCAAAGAACAACATGGATTTCTTGAGCAGGGTGGTGTCTGGAGAATCTTTAGCACTTGTCCATTAATTCAATTATCTTCTCTTTGCAGATGATTCTTAGATTTATTTTTGCAGGACTAATCTCTCCTTACTTCTGAGATTCCTTGACCAATTGTATATTAGACTTATCAAAATGGAGGCCCAACACATATCTCAGACTCAATCTATACAAAACAGGATACATTATCTTTCTGTCAGAACCTTCCCTTCTTCCTTATCACTTCTGAGGGAATCACTATCATCCAAAGCAATCAGGCTCACAACCTTAATGTCCTCCTAGACTGCTCACATATATTCATTACACAGTGCAGTATGTTGTCATGTCTTATCTTGTTATTTCTACACTCATCATAAAAATATGCCCTTCATATGCTCGGTTGTCCACTCACATAGCTGCCACCTTGGTGCAGGTCTTAGCACTTCTTGCTTGAACAACAGCAGAAACCTTTTCGTAGGTGTCCCTGTCTCAAGTTGGCCCACTTCAATTCCTCTATCACTCAGCTATCAAAACAATCATCCAACAGTTCAGGTGAGACCATGTCATTGTAATATAATGCCAAGGAAAGGCAACTTCCCAAGGTTCAGAATACCAGCATAGGTGCTCTCCATTTTGTTCAGTGACCAACCAAGAACAGAGAAGATCAAAACATGACATCATTCCAAATACAGCATTTACTAAATGTGATTAAATAATCTCCAAGGACTACCCCACCCCAGGACCTTCCAATCATTCAATCAATTACAAAGTCTCTGTTCTAAATACTTCTCCACCCCTAGGCTATACCTTAATTAAGTCCACCACAAAGCCCCTCTTCTCAAATGGAGATTAGTTTCCAAACATAAGGTCAAAAATTCCCCACCCCTGAATCACAATTGAATCTACCCCAGAGTTACATGAAGTTTAAACACAGCACTTAATACCCAAATGGAGGTCTTTTCTTCATCTTGACAGAGGCAAGTTCTCAGCAATCTTAGTTCCTGGGGAGACAAGGCTTAGCAAGGCCATAAGATACATTGCCAATCCCTTCATGAATTTATCCTCTGTCTGTAGAACAGTCCTAGAACCCCTGAACACATTAGCAAAGCCCTCTCCCAGGATTTCTGTAAACATACAACAAGAAAATCCTTCTTCAGGGCTTCTGAACCAACAGAAAGGCTCCCAGACCCCTGTAACAACAGCACTGTCCTTCACCAGTGGACAGTATTCACTCTGTCTGCAGGACAGTCTCCAGACCCCTGCAACAACAGCACTGTCCTTCACCAGTGGACAGTATTCATTCTGTCTGCAGGACAGTCTCCAGACCCCTGCAACAACAGCACTGTCCCTCACCAGTGGACAGTATTCACTCTCTGTCTGCAGGACAGTCTCAGGGCTTCTTAGTGAACAGCCAGGTTCCAGGACTTCTTCAACAAAAGGACTGTCTTTCACCAGTGGACAAATCTGGCAAAACAACATCAAAACAGACAGACAAAGTACCAGCAAAACAGCCATGTCTCCTCAGTCCTTGGCAGCTCAGGGGGCAGGTCTCAAAAGTCCAGGGCAATTCAAAGCGGCCACCAGCAATTCTCTTAGTCTCTCTCTCTCCACGAGGTGCTGCTTCCAAAAAGATCTTCCGCTTCTCTCTTATCTCTCCAAATCTACGTCACCAGCTCCTCCCAGTTCAGGACTTTCTTTTCACGTCAAAAAGTCCATCCCACAGGTGGGATTAACAAGCTCTGGGTTTTAACACAATCAATTTGAAAACCAAGCCAATACAGGGGAATCTTTAATTGCCATTACTATCACAGTCATTCCTCTGCTCAGTAAACCCCAGTGGCTTCATATTATTTCCTTTATCAAATATAATGTTCCCTGTTTCTCTCCGCAAGCCCTTCACAACCTAGCCTCTCACTACCTTTCAAGTATTCTTAAACTTTTCTTTTCCTCCACGTATGCTAAAATACAGAGACTCAACTTCTTGCTATTCCTCAAACATAAGACCAACTCTCTCAACTCCATGTATCTTACCTGACTTTTCCCCATGTTCCCTGGCCTCATTAGTTACCTTCAAGGCTCAACTCAAATCATAGTTGTTGTTGTTTTTTTTTTTAAATCCCTTTCCAAGCCCAATTTCTGTGCCTTTCGAGATTACTTTCCATTTAAGTAGTATGTTTATTTGTATGTACTTAGTTGTTTTAATGTTGTTTACCTCTTTAGAATGTGATTGCTTTGAGAGGAAACTCCATGCTTGGTTTTTAGTTTTTAACTCCCCTTCTCTCCACCTCTGTCTTTGTCTCTGTCACTCTATCTCTTTCTGTGTCTCTGTATCTCTGTGTCTCTCTGTTGTTCTGTCTCTCTGTTGCTATCTCTCTCTCTTACTCTCTCTCTTTCTCTGTCTCTCTCTCCTTCATCTCTAGCTGTTATCACAGTGCCTAGATAATAAGCCTTTAGTAAATGCTTGCTTGCTAATTGACTATCAGAAATGCACTTTTACCTGTTCATATTGGCTTTCAAGGAGGAGAAGGATTTTTCTTTCACAAGGCATAAATTCTCTAGACTATCATTGCCCTGCCAAGATGGTAGGAGACAGAAGATAACAGACTTTGCAAGCAAAGAACAATTTTCTCTGCTTTCTCTTACAAATGCTTAAACAAGTTGATTTTTTAAAATATAACTTCCCTCTATCTTGGATACGTTTCCCTTCTGCTTCTCATTGTTAATATAATTCCCTCTGAACTCTGAAGAAAAGTGCAGAAGTATTGCATGTTTTTTTTTCTAAACACAGCACTCCAATGCTATATAAATATAAGGGTTAGGTGATCGATTTACTCACCCCAATCATTTTAAGTAAGTGATAAGATCTCCTATCAATTTCATAGACCTTAGACTTGGTGTGGAAAAGTCCTTCAACTATAATGACCTTGCACAATAATCATGTTTGGATAGGTTGAGAAACATTGCTAAATTCCAAGGGTCATGAATAAATAATGAAAATAATTAGAACAACATGTATTTCAGTGTTAGGAGGAAGTGTGGCATTCCAGCCACCTCCTGAGGAGCAAAGGTAGGGATGCATAGTGGATAATAAATAAAGGAATAATGAGGAGGAACATTGGTTCTATAGGCATCATAGGCAGAGAATCTGGGATGAGGAGAGTCCCAAGAAAAGTGGACTCTTTCCCTATTGCTCCCTTCCAATGAATGTCTGTCCACATATACTATAATTTAGTGCATTCTCTTTTTTTTTTTTTGCAGAGGTAGGTGTTTATTATGCTTTCAGCAAGGAAGCAGATGTGCTCACTAGGGACACACATACCAGTGCATTCTTTCATTACTAAATATTTTTTATAGCAATTTCAATTTTGCCTCAGTTATGAAGAGATCAGGAAATAAGCATACATGCACAAATACACAATACAAACATGCATACACACGTGTATGCATGCAGGTATTGATATGTGGATGTGCAGGTACCTATCATTACTTCAAGGGCAACTTAATGGCCCCTAAAGTCAATTTGGTTCCTTCTTCTTTAGATAAAAGGAGTTTATTTTTATAGATAAAAATGTATAAATTTAATCATAATATCTTTAATTCCCAGTTAGTAAATGTCTAACATTTTAACCAGATGGACTCTCTAACTCATTTAAAAATTCTGTAAATTTTTTATCAAAAATAAATTTCCTTTAGTTGAAGTAAAGGGAACCACATTGACCTTAGGAGCTATTATCTTGTCCCTTCATTTAGAAGAACTGTTTAGCATAACATAATTACATAAGAATGATCTGATGTTCAGTACTTTGGGATTCACAAGAAAAAAGGAATCATTTTAGAACAAATACATGTGGAAGGACAGTGAAATTTAAAGTGGAAAAAATTCTCAACAAAATGTATGATCATGATTCATTTAGTCATGCAAAGTAGTGCTAGTTCAAATGTCTGAAGACTCAGATTACTGGATGTTAACCTTATAAGAATCACAAAGCAGTAGTTCTGAGGACCTCAAATTCCCTCTGTCTTACCCATTTAAAAATAAAAAAAAACACTCAAAAACATGGAAAGTGAAAATAATCTAATCCTTTATTGTGGTTTTCTTAGTCTCAGGGAGATACAGCTGCAGCACATGGCAATTCCAAAACTTTAAAATACTGTGTGAATACAAGTCAGAGAAGGGAGAAGCTATCATGAACTAGAGTCATAAGGGAACACTTATGGAGGCAAAGCAAGGCAATAGAAGTTTATTAATTATGTACTATGTGCCAAGCAATGTACTAAGCCCTGGGGATATAAGTATGAGCAAAAATAAAAATAAAATAGACACCCTTTGTTATCAGGGAGCTTACACTCTAATGGGGAAGACAAAAACACATAAAAGGTTGATAAAAGATGATGAAAGAAGACAAGCTATCTGTGTACTATAAAAGCAAAGTCATGACAGTCAAAAACAGAACTAGGAGAGGAAAAAAAGTCATGGCTAACATGTATCTGTCCACAAAATAGGAAGCCCAGGAGGAACTCATCAATGGGAGAAGTGTGTTGGAGTAGAGGAAAGATATTCTTCAGAAAGAAAGCCCCAAGTGTAGATGGAAATGTGTATATTCATGAATCTATACTTTTCATGTTTCTAAAATCATGACAAGCATTTTTACTCCCTCCCTTCCAGATTAGATTGATGTAATTCATTGACTGAATCAATTTAGTTTTCTTTTGAAGTAAACATAACAGCATCAGCTGGCATAACAGGTAGAAAAATGTACTTGGAATCAGAAAGTACTGAGTTCAAATTCTACCTCAGATACTAACATGCTGTGTGATCCTGCACAAATTAGCTTCCCTCCACCTCAGATTCCCCATCTGTAAGACGGGAATCATATAATCCCTACTACATGAGGTTGTTGAAAAGATGAAATGAAATAATGTACTTTAAATGCTAGGCATAAGTTAGAGGATAACACAAATATAATTATTTATGCAAGTAGGTGACCAATGGTCCTTTTACCAGTGATATTTTAGAGAATAAAAGATGATACTAGTGACATTTGTAAACAGAACAAGTCTGTATTTTAATTGTTAATTGTCTTAAATTTGTATATGCCTCCCCACTTCCTCTTTCTGGTACCATTCCATAATTATATATTTTTTAATTTAATAAATTTATTTACTTTTAGGTTACAAAACTCAGTTCCACAAGCTCTTGTCTTCCAGATTTTCTCCCTCTACTTCTACTCCCCATAACCCCTAGTGTGGCATATAACTTGATATCGTTTCTACAAATACCTTCACATTAAACATTAGTCAAGTGGTAAAGAAGGATTATAAATAATGGAATCAACAATGAGAAAGAAGTAACAAAACAAAAGAAAAAAGAGATAGAGCAAGTAGTTTGCTTCAGTCTGCATTCAGACTCCATAAATCTTTCTCTGGATTTGGATAGACTTTTCCATCATGATTCATTTGGAGTTGTCTTATAACCTTGCATTGCTGAGATGATCCCAGTCTGTCAAAGTCTGTCATTACAGATACAATGTGTCTGTAATTGTGTTCAATGTTCTCCTGGTTCTGCTGCTGTCACTCAGTATGAGTTTACTTAAATCCCTCTAGGTTATCATGAAGTTCATCTACTCCTCATTTCTTATAGCACATTAGTAGTCCATTACATTCATATACCACAACTTGTTTAGTCATTCCCCCATTGATGGGTGTTCCCTTGATTTCCAATTCTTTGCCACCACAAAAAGAGCAGTTATAAACATTTTTGTACATATGGATCATTTTTGTACTTATATGATCTCTTTGGGATACAGCCTTAGAAGGGGAATTGCTGGGTCAGAGGTTATGCACATTTTTACAGCCCTTTGGGCATAGTTCCAAATTGCTCTCCAAAATGAATGTATCAGTTCACAACTCCACCAACAATGCATTAGTGTTCCAATTTTTCCACATCTCCAACATTTATCATTTTTCTATTTATCATGTCAGCTAATCTGACAGGTGAGAAGTGGTACTTTGGAGTTGTTTTGATTTGCAATTCTCTAATAGTAATTTAGAGCATTTTTTTCATATGATTATAGATATCTTATAGAAATGTACTTGGAATCAGAAAGTACTGAGTTCAAATTCTACCTCAGATACTAACATGCTGTGTGATAATGAACAAATTAGCTTCCCTCCACCTCAGATTCCCCATCTGTAAGACTTGAATCATATAATCCCTACTACATGAGGTTGAAAACTGCCTGTTCATATCCCTTGACTTCTTATCAATTGGGGAATGACTTGTATTCTTATGAATTGAACTCAATTCTCCTTTTATTTTAGAAATGAGGCCTGTATCAGACATGCTGGTTGTTATAAGTCTTTCCCAATTTTCTGCCTCCCTCCTAATCTTGGATACAATAACTTTATTTGTACAATACTTTCCAATTTAATGTAATCAAAATTATGCATCTGGCATTACATAATGCTCTCTATCTCATTTGCTCATAAATTCTTTCCTTCCCCATAAATTTGACAGGTAAACTATTCTTTTCTTGCCCAGATTTCTTATAGTATCAGACTTTATATCTAGAACATTGTGATAGTAATGGAATATAAAGATTCCCCTGTATTGGCTTGGTTTTCAAATTGATTGTGTTAAAACCCAGAGCTTGTTAATCCCACCTGTGGGATGGACTTGTTGACTTGAAAAGAGAGACACGAACTGGGAGGAGCTGGTGATGTAGATTTGGAGAGACAAGGGAGAGGCAGAAGAACATTTTTTTTTTGGAAGCAGCACCTCCTGGAGGCAGAGAGAGAGATTGATAGAATTGCTGGGGGCCACTTTGAATTGCCCTGGACTTTTGAGACCTGCCCCCTGAGCTGCCAAGGACTGAGGAGACATGGCTGTTTTGCTGGTACTTTGTCTGTCTGTTTTGATGTTGTTTTGCCAGATTTGTCCACTGGTGAAAGACAGTCCTGTTGTTGAAGAAGTCCTGGAACCTGGCTTTTGGTTAAGAAGCCCTGAGACTGTCCTGCAGACAGAGAGTGAATACTGTCCACCGGTGAAGGGCAGTGCTGTTGTTGCAGGGGTCTGGGAACCTTTCTGTTGGTTCAGAAGCCCTGAAGAAGGATTTTCTTGTTGTATGTTTACAGAAATCCTGGGAGAGGGTTTTGCTAATGTTTTCAGGGGTTCTAGGACTGTTCTACAGACAGAGGATGAATTAATGAAGGGACTGGCAATGTATCTTGTGGCCTTGCTTAGCCTTGTCTCCCCAGGAACTAAGATAGCTGAGAACTTGCCTCTGTCAAGATGAAGAAAAGACCTCCATTTGGGTATTAAGTGCTGTGCTTAAACTTGATGTAACTCTGGGGTAGATTCAATTGTGATCCAGGGGTGGGGAACTTTTGACCTTTTTGTGCTCTGTGATTGAACAAATGAAGGTATTTTACTTATGTTTGGAAACTAATCTCCATTTGAGAAGAGGGGCTTTGTGGTGGACTAAACGAAGGTACAGCCTAGGGGTGGAGTAGTATTTAGAACAGGGACTTTGTAATTGATTGAATGATTGGAAGGTCCTGGGGTGGGGTAGTATGTGGAGATTATTTAATCACACTTAGTAAATGCTGTATTTTGAATGATGTCATGTTTTGATCTTCTCTGTTTTTGGTTTGTCACTGAATAAAATGGAGAGCACCTATGCTCGTATTTTGAACCTTGGGAAGTTGCCTTTCCTTGGTATTACATTACAAACATAAATCCATTTAGACATTATTTTGGTATATGGTGTAAGATATTGCTCTATGTCCAGTTTCTACCATACTATTTTCCAGTTTTCCCAGCAGTTTTTGTCAAATAGTGAGTTCTTATCCCAGAAACTGGAGTCTTTGGGTTTTTCTAACAGTAGATTACTATAGTCATTGACTACTGTGTCTTTTGTACCTAATCTATTCCACTACATTCCTCAACCAGTACTAAATAATTTTGATGACTGCTGCTTTATAATACAATTTGAAATCTGGTATGGCTAGGGCACCTTCCCTAACATTTCTCTTCATTAATTCCCTCGATATTCAGGACCATTTTTTCTTCTAGATGGATTTTATTACTGTCATTTTCTAACTCTTTAAAATATTTTTTTGTAGATTGATTGGTATGGCATTAAATAGGTAAACTAATTTAGATAAAATTGTCATTTTTATTATATTAGCTCAACATAACATTGAGCAGCTGACATTGTTCCAATTATTTAGATCTGACTTTATTTGCATGAAAAGTGTTTTCTAATTGTGTTCATATAGTTCCTAGGTTTGTTTTGGAAGATTAACTCCCAGATATTTTATAATGTCTACAGTAACTTTAAATGGAATTTCTCTTTCTTACTGTTGGACTTCATTAGAAATATATAGAAAGTCAAGGATTTATATAGATTTATATCCTATAACTTTTCCAGATTTATTTATTATCTCTAATAATTTTTTACTTGATTTTCTAGGATTCTCTTAGTATATCATTATATCATCTGCAAAGAGTAATAGATTAATTTATTCTTTGCCTACTCTAATTCCTTCAATTACTTTTTCTTCTCTTATTCCCAAAGCTAACATTTCTACTACCACATTGAATAACAGGGGTGACAGTGACATCTCTGTTTTACCCTGATCTTATTGGAAATGCTTCTAGCTTATCCCCAGTACATATAATACTTGCTGATGGCTTTAGATAGATGCTGCTTATTGCCTTAAGGAAGACTCCATTTATTACTATGTTTTCTAGTGTTTTTAATAGGAATGAGTGTTGTATTTTATCCAAAAGCTTTTTCTGCATCTATTGAGATAGTAATATGGTTTCTACTAGTGTTGATATGATCAATTATACTGATAGTTTTCCTAACATTGAATCAGCCTTGCATTCCTGGTATAAATCCTACCTGATTAAAGTGTATTATTCATGTGATAAATTGGTACAATCTTTTTGCTAATGTTTTATTTAAAATTTTTACATCTACATTCATGAGGGAAATTGGTCTATAATTTTCTTTCTCTATTTTGGCTCTTCACAATTCAGATATCAGTACCATATTTATGTTATAAAAATAATTTTGTAGGACTCCTCCAATTTTCCCAAATAGTATGTAGAGTATTGGAATCAATTGTTCTTTAAATGTTTGATAGAATTCTCTAGTAAATTCATCTGGCCCTGGAGAATTTTTCCTAGGGAGTTCATTGATGGCTTGTTTGATTTCTTTTTCTGAGATGGGGTTAAGTATTTTGCTTCCTCTTTAGTTAATCTGGGTAATGTACATTTTTGTAAATATCCATCCATTACACTAAGATTGTCAAATTTATGGACATACAATGGAGCAAAAACAATTCCTAATTATCGTTTTAATTTCCTCTTCATTGTAGATAAATTCCCCTTTTTTCATTTTGGATACTGGTAATTGGTTTCATTTTTTTTAATCAAATTGACTAAAGATTTATCAATTTTAATGGTTTTTTCCCCATAAAACCAGTTCTTAGTTCTATTTATTAGTTCAATAGTTTTCTTAATTTCAATTTTATTATTCTCTCATTTGGTCTTCAGTATGTCTAATTTAGTACTTAATTGGATATTTTCGATTTGGTTTTTTTTTCTAGCTTTTTCAGTTGCATGTCCAATTCATTGGTCTCCATTTTCTCTATTTTATTCAATCAGAGATATAAAACTTCTCCTAAGAACCACTCTCACTGCATCCTGTAAGTTTTGGCATGTTGTCCCATTATTGTCATTCTCTTGAAAGAAATTACTGATGTTTCTATGATTTGTTGTTTGACCCACTCATTCTTTAGGATTAGATAATTTAGTTTCCAATTAATTCTTAGTCTATCTTTCCATGGCCATTTATTACATATACCTTTTATTGCATCATGATTTGAAAAGGATGCATTTAATATTTCTGACTTTTTGCACTGAATTGTGAGATGTTTATGCCCTAGTAGGTAGCCAATTTTTGTGTATGTGTCATATACCACTGAGAGAAGATTTATTTCTTTTTATCCCTATTCACTCCAGAGGTCTATGATATCTATATTCTCTAAAATTTTATTCACCTCTTTAATTTCTTTGTATATTTTGAGGTTAGATTTATCAAGTTCATAGAGGGGGAGGTTGAGGTCCCCCACTAGTATGTTTTTGCTATCTATTTCTTCCTCTAACTCCCTTAACTTCTCTTTCCTTGTGCTTTCCCTGTTTACCTTTTTATGTCTCTCTTGAGTCTTGTATTTGGAGGTCAAATTTTCCATTAAACTCTGTTTTTTTTTCATCAGGATGGTCTAGAAGACCCTTATTTCATTGAATGACCATTTCCTTGCCTGATTTGATAAATCCTAAAAATTTGGATTCTATACTACTTGGTGCATATATTTTTAGTAACGATATTGCTTCATTGTCAATGGTGCCTTTTAGCAGTATATGGTTTCCTTCCTTTTCTCTTTAAGTAGATTTATTTCTATTTTTTTCTTTTTTCTGATATTAGATTTGCTCCCCTTGCTTTTTTTTTTACTTTAACTGAAGCATAATATATTCTACTCCAGTATTTTACCTTTACCCTGTATATATCCCCCTGTTTCAAATGGGTTTCTTGTAATCAACATATTACAATTATGGCTTTTAATCCATTCTGCTATCCCCCTCCATTTTATGGGAGAGTTATCCCATTCACAGTTATGATTACTATTTGTGTCTTTCTGTCCATCCTATTCCCTCTCCTGTTTATGCTTTTATTGCTCCCTTCTCCCTTCCCCTCCTTAAGAATTTTTTTTGACCACCACCTCCCTCAATATTCCCTGTCAGCCCCCCTCCCTTTGCCTACCCTTTCCCCTCACTACTTCTTCCCTCTCTTCTACTCCCCCCTTTTCTTTTCCCTTTCACCTCCTACTGCCTGTGGGGCATGTTAGATTTTTATACTTAACTATGTTATTGCCTCCTTGAACCAAATCCAATGAGAGTAATCTCAAACAATGCTCCTCTTCGTTCGCTCTATTGCAATATGTGCTTCTGTCTCTTCATGTGAGATTCCTATACTTAACTGAGTATGGTATTGCCTCCTTGAGCCAGAACTAATGACAGTATAGCTTTTACAAAGTCCATCTCCCTTTCTTCTTTCCCTTTACAATAATATCTTTTTATGTCTCTTAATGTCACATATTTTTACCCTTTTGGGCCTTCTCTTTTCCTCTTCTCCCATTACAATGCCTTTGCACCCTTTGATAAGGTATTTTTTTTTTTAATTATCATATCATGGGGCTGCCAGGTGGCTCAGCGAGTAAGAGCACCGGCTCCAGTGTCGGTATGACCTGGATCAAATCCGGGCTCAGATACTCAGCACCACACCCAGAAATAATAACTGGCCGTGTAACCTTGAGCAAGTTACTTAACCCCAATTGCTTTAAAAAAATAATTATCGTATCAGATAATTTATACTCACAGTCTATCTATCTATCTATCTATCTATCTATCTATCTATCTATCTATCTATCTATCTATATCCTTTTTAAATGTCATGATAATTATACAATTCTCAATATTGACAAGTATCATCCTCCTGTATAAGGATGTAAATTGTTTGTGTTTATTAACAAGGTGTGTGTGTGTGTGTGTGTGTATGTGTGTGTGTGTGTGTGTGTGTGCTTTCCCTGTTTATCTTTTTATGTCTCTCTTGTATTTGGAGGTCAAATTTTCCATTAAGCTCTGTTTTTTTTTTCATCAGGATGGTTTAGAAGTCCCTTATTTCATTGAATGACCATTTCCTTGCCTGATAGATTATGCTCTATCTAGGTGGATAGTTAGCTGATCTTTGGTTGCATTTCAAGCTCTTTTGCCTTACTAAATATCATATTCCAGTCCCTCCAATCTTTTAATGTAGAAACTGCTAGGTCATATGTGATCCTGACTTTAGGCTCTGTGATATATCTCTCCTGGATCTGTTTTCCAAGTAATTTGTTTTTCCAATGAAATAATTTATATTTTCTTCAATTTTTTTCTTTATTTAGATTTTGTTTGACTGATTCTTGATGCCTCATAGAGTCATTATCTTCAATTCGTCTTATTCTAATTGTTAGCATATTGTTTTCTTCAGTTTTTGAATCTCCTTTTCCATTTGTTCAGTTTTCACTTTTAAGAAGTTATTTTCCCCAATTATATTTTGAACCCCTTTCCCTTTGACAAATTATACATTTTAAGGAGTTGTTTTCTTCATTGAATATTTTTTTTCAATTTTGCCAATTATATTTTTTAAATAGTTGTTCAGTTTATCTTCTACATCTCTAATTTGGCTTTCAAAATCTTTTTTGAGCTCTTCAAAGAATGCTTTCTGGCTTGAGACCAGTTCATATTTCCTTTTGAAGTTTCAGATTTGGGTATAGGGTCAACGCTGTCCTCTTATGTATTTGGTTCTTCTCACTCAATGTAATAGGATTCTAATGTCTTTGTTTTTCCATTTGGCTTTTTGCCCATTGTGATTGCCTATTTGTTTACTTTTAAAATCAATCTCTGCTTCTGGGGTACAGAGAAGTCTAACCCATGCTTCTTATGCTGGGATTTAGGTATGTGGTTATTCGCTTTGTGTGCTGTGGCCTCTCAGTGCCTAGAATGAGTTCAAGGCTAGGACTTTCATCGTTTCCTAGGGTTACACTGAACTTCACAGTGTGAGGTGGGGGTGAGGGGTGGTCTGGCTGCTTCAGCATTCTGCCTTTGCACCCCTGGGCTAGAGCTCATGCAGGTCTCACCTGCTGGTGGACAGCACCATGCTGGTGCCTACAGATTCCCTGGGTTATGTGAAGGCACGTCTGGGGCTCTTGTGTTAGTGCTTTCTGGCTCTACCCCCTAGGGTTCAGGATCTCTTGCTGGCTGGGTGAGATGGGGCTTGTTGGGATGCCTCCTGTCCTGAATTTTAGCCTCACCACAACCATAGTCATGCTCTTCCCCTAGGACTCCCAAACTTCCAGCTGGTTCCACTATTTCAGGAATTTACCCTGGAGCAATATTCTCTGGGATTTTCAGGGTCAGAGAAGGAGATGAGAGTAGCCACAGTTTACTCCAACATCTTGGCTCCTGAAAGTTCAGGTAGGTGATTTTAAAACTTCAAGGTAGTAGACTGATAGCCCCAGGAGTAGCTGCTGCAGCTGCCACAGGTCCTGTGCTTGTCTCTTTCGAAACTCTGTCAGACCTCCATCTTTCAGTGAGAGGTTTAGGAATCACCCCTGCAGTGGATGAGTCAGTTCACCCTGGTTAGCTCTGGCTCCACTCTGGTTGGGTCTGTAATGGTGCAGGCCACATGCTCTGTGCTCTGCATTTCCCTTGCCCAGTGCAACAAATCCTACCCTTCTGTACTTTCCTGGGCTAGAAATTTGCCACAATCCATCTTCCAATGGTTTTGCCACTCTAAAAACCATTCAAACTTACTTTTTAGAGGTTACTGAAGGAATTCATGGAGGAGTTTAAATGAGTTCCTACTTTCACACTACCCTCTTGGCTCCACTCCCCCATTCCATAATTCTTTTTTTTTTTTTTTTAATAAGCAATCAGGGTTAAGTAACTTGCTCAAGGTTAAAAGGCCAGTTATTTCTGGGTATGGTGCTAAGTGTTGGAGCCCAGATTCGATCCCCAGGTCATCCCGACACTGGAGCCGGTGCACTTACTCACTGAGCCACCTGGCCGCCCCTACCATTCCATAATTCTTAATGTCTTAAATAGAGCTCAAGGCAGGTTTTACTTTTATGTGATTAAATCATAACCAGGTTCAACCCAGGATATTTGATATTCTTTTCTATTATCCCTCTTTAGTAACTCTTTCTTCCTTGCTAGCATACCTCTCATTTCTGCCCCAGAATGACTAGTTGTTCAATATAATTTACAGTGGAATTCAACCCAGGCCTTCCCCTGTCATTACCCATAAGTCCTGTATGCTTGGGCCTCATGTACTATCATAAATAATTGTCTTATGGACCCTTCCCCTAATGCAGTTAATTCTTATAGTGGGATTTCAATACCAATAACAAAATATAGGAGAATTTTTAAAGGGGAAGGAGGAGCACATTTTCTAGCACTAAATTGGAAGATTGGCTATATTGATAATGCGGATAAGGATAATGGTGGTTCTAGTGATGATGATAATATTTTACATGTTCAATCACTTTTCTGGTAAATGGAGAGTGCTGTCTTTTAAATGATTACTTAAGTATTCTCTTTCAATTGGGAAAGTCTTAGGGGATGAGAGAGAAGAAAGAGGTGGAATGTAATGAGAAAGTGGTATAACTTTATGCAGTAGTTTAATCTTTATTTTAGAAAAAAAGTCCACTTTGTCAATAATTTTCTTTTCACATCACTGACATCCTACGGCCGCCAGCCAAATGCCTTTGAGATTGCAGAGAAAGTAATAAAACAAATTATATTGCCAGATTCTCAGATAGGTAAATTTGATATGTTTAGTAAAGATTTATGCAAAACAATAAGCAACCAATTTAAATGTAACTTTAAAATAGAATAATAAAGTGGAATAACTGAATAATAAAATGGAAATATAAATAAATGCATACTCGTGCAAAATAAAAGTCTTACCAAAAATATGTTTGTTGTAAACAAAAGAAAATATTACTGCCTTTAATCTTCAGTTCTTGGGAAACTCTAAGATACATTTGGCCATTCTAGATAGCATATTTAATGATTAATTTATAAGGTTGGGAAGCTTACTCTATTTCTGTGTTATAAGTAATGGTGGGTCCACTAATGTAAAATAAAAGAATAATTGCTTTGAAATCAATGTGTTTCTGATTGATTATCATCTATAGGGTAAAATGTAACAATATCATTATATGTAGATGGATTCTAGCTTTCTCTGCTTAGGTCACCCAGAAAAATATATGATTTCATAAATTTCCAGTGGAAGCTATATATAGCCACCAATTGCTACTCTGTTTTATTTCTAATGACATTTTTTGTTTTCAGTAGATAATTGTAATTAATAATCCAAGTTCTCTGATCTCCCAATAATGGCTGTATATACATGCATATGTGCATACACACACACACACATAGTACACTTTTTTTCCCCTCATCTACCAGCATTCCAGAAAATGGTCCCAGAGTTGGATTTTTCACAAATAGTGCAAAAGAGCGCAAGGATTGTGACATACAAAGTTCAGTGTGATGTAGAGAAAAGAGGGTTGAACCTAGAGCCAAGAAATCTCACTTTGATGTCTTGCCGGTACCACTAACTATAAATTGATATTAACTTACAACACTTCTCTTGGTATCGCTTTTATAATATGTAAAAACTGTATATCAACTTGTATCTAAAACAATATAAGCTATAAGAACACCAGCAAAATAAACAAACAACTTGATGTTACCAGATTATTATGACCAAGGTAGAACAAAAAGAAGAAACATGAGAGGATATGTTTGTTATCTTGCTTTCCTGTAGAGGTTTAGGAAAATGGTTATGAAACATTGAATATAATATCTAACTTTTTGTTATGAAATCATAATTTTATATGTACTATTTCTTAACCCTTATATTTTATTCTCTGTTACAAGGGATGCCTTTCTGGGAAGCAGAGAGCAGGGTGATATATTGGAAAATATATGTGATATTAAAAAAAAGATGTTAACGAGATTTGTTTTAAAAATAAACTAATGCTTGTATAAATCATCTTGCCAAGTCCTTTTAAGGAAAATATTTTATAAAATGAAAACTGATAAAAATTCAATCAATAAGTAATGATTGACCACATATTATATGATTTCCTCTGATGATATAGAGAAAAAAAGTAAAACTTTAGATCTAGAGCAGGGCTTCTTAGAGCTTATTCTATCATGGATCCATGTGGAAGTCTCATGAAGCCCATGAAGCCCTTCTCAGAATAATGTGGGTTTAAAAAATAATTAGTGAAATAGTGTAGCAGCAATCACCCCAAGCGTCCCCAGGGTGGCTGACAGCACAGGTTCTTAGATCTGCTTTGATAAAGGAAAGCAATTCAAAATGGGTTAACAAGCTTATTTTAATCAGTAAAATATGTATCGTTCACCTAGTTCAGGGGAAAAAGATCAGCACCCCGAACTTTAGAATATACAGACAGAACTATCAAGACAGAGAAACAGATCAAGTAGACAGTTTCCAAACTGTCCAACCATTACATCCATACCAAATCAACATCTGGGTTTTTCAAAGCTGGGGGACTCTCAACAACGGCTTCCCAGAGTTTCATCTGATCAAATCACAGAACACTTCTCAAAGTGAGCCCCAAAACAAAGCTACACATCAGGGCCTATATAGCCTTCTCCTGGCTCAGAGAATGTAACAACCTTATTGACTCACTGCCCAATCAAAAAGTATCTACTGAAAAACAAGCCTCCCACCTCAGGCTCCAGGTGTATTTAGACTAGGGGCAGGGAAGATCTTTAAATTTGCATTTCCATTACATTCGACCCCAAGATCTTTCATGCCCATAGCATAGTCAATTTATTTTTGAATTAGCACTAAACATCTCTTAGGTCACATTTTCAAGATACAGAACTAAAGTTACCAAAGTTGCCACTGGGCTTTAAACAAACACAACGTACATTGCATTATCACCTCTATTCAAAACAATAGTCCAAATAAAGTTCTCTTGGGTGGAGGGGGGTATCCTTCCCCTCACACAGATCCAGCCTCTGCTTCCAAGTACAGAGAGGGGGCTGGGCAACAAAACCAACAAGGTGGGGTCCTTGGGGGTCCAAGGCACTTCATCCCACCCACCATAGTCACAAGTCCATCCTCCCCCTGGGTCCCAAACTGTGGGATGCAGCAAGGAAACACAATCAGTTCCCCTCCTTTGCTGCTCAGTTCTTATCTTTTCCTGTGATTGAATTCCAAACTCCTGTGTTCCTTCTCCTCCCGCAGGTGGCAGCCACTCCTGGCTTCTACCCAGGTCCCCATGCGTGCAGCTCACCATTCCTGCCCCCAGCTCAGTGAATTCTGCATGCAGGCCATTCTTCTCTCCTGCTCCGTGGCTCCACAGAGTCACAGCTACCACAACTGGGAAACAAAAAATTATCCCAGTCCCCATACTTTCCTTTTACTCTGCAGATCTTGTTTGTGACGCCATTTTGTAGCATCAAGCACCCCAGCGTCCCCAGGGTGGCTGCCAATACAGGTTCTTGGATCTTGCTTGTTAAAGAAAAGCAACCCAAAATGGGTTAACAAGCTAATTTTAATCAGTAAAATATGTATCGTTCACCTAATTCAGGGGAAAAAGGTCAGCACCCCGAACTTCAGAATATACAGACAGAATTATCAAGACAGAGAAACAGATCAAGTAGACAGTTTCCAAACTGTCCAACCATTACATCCATACCAAATTAACATCTGGGTTTTTCAAAGCCGGGGGACTCTCCACAACTGCTTCCCAGAGTCTCATCTGATCAAATCACAAAACACCTCTCAAAGTGAGCCCCAAAACAAAGCTACACATCAGGGCCTATATAGCCTTCTCCTGGTTCAGAGAATGTAACAACCTTATTGACTCACTGCCCAATCAAAAAGTATCTACTGAAAAACAAGCCTCCCACCCCAGGCTCCAGGTACACTTTAGGCTAGGGGCAGGGAAAATCTTTGAATTTGCATTACCATTACAAATAGTTAATGTTAGTTAGAAGCTATTAAAATATAAATGTGTATATATGTATAAATACATATACACATACACACATGCATATACATGTGTTGATATATAAATGTATATATGTATATATCCACACACACATATATAATTTTTTCCTAAGTTCATGATTCCTGGGAAATCTATTCACATATCTTGTGAAACTCTGGGAACCATAGTCTAAGAATCTTTGATCTAGTCCAATACTTTTTTTTTTTTACAGGCAATTTAGCAAAGGAGAAAGAGAATTGGTCTTAGGGTAGATCAAGTTTCAGCTCTTTCACTAAATAATTGTGTGACACTGAGAAAGTAGTAACCTATAGGAGTATTAGTTCGTGCCTGTATGTGTCTTTGGTGTATGTGTGTGTGTGTGTGTGTGTGTGTGTGTGTGTGTGTATGTGAGTTTATGTCTTGGTCTGGAACAGGGATTTCATCCAGGGAAGACAATAATATTTACCTATTTCCAAAAGTTGCAGTGAGTTTCAAATTATATATTATGTGAATGATATTCTCCCCAGTAGAATATAAGGTCTTTAAGTACAGAAACTACATTTTAAATATATATTTTTAATTTATTTATCTTTAGTTGTCAACATTCATTTCCACAACATTTTGAGTCACAATTTTTTCTCCCCATCTTTCCCCTACCCCACCCCAAAATAGCAAGCCTACTGAATACACCTTCCCCCAATCTGTTCTCTCTTATATCCTCCCCCATGCCCCCCAAACTTTCTAGTAGGGCAAGATGGATTTCTACAACCCAGTGCCTGTATATCTTATTTCCCAGTTGCATGAAAAAAAAAACAATTTTTTTAAACATTTGTTTTTAAAATTTTGGATTCCAGATTTTTTTTCCCTTCTTTCCTCCTCACCCACCCCCACTGGGAAGAAAAGTAATTCAATATAGTTACTGAAATCATTTCCATAATTGTTATATTGTGAAAGACTAACTATATTTCCTTCCATCCTATCACCCCACCCACTTATTCTATTTTATCCTTTGACCCTATCCCTTTTCAAAAATGTTTCCTTCTAGCTACCCTCTCCCCTAATCCACCTTCCCTTCTATGATCTCCACTCTGATCCCCTACCTCCTCATTTTCCTGTAGGGTAAAATACCTAATTGTGTGTGTATGTTATTCCCTCCTTAAGCCAAATTCGATGAGAATAAGGTTGTCCTATTCCCTTTCACCTTCCTGCTCTTCCCCTCCATAAAAACAGTTTTCTCTTACCTCTTTTATATGAGATAATTTACACTAATCTATCTCTCCCTTTCACATTCTCCCAATAAATTCTTCTCCAACCTCTTACATTTAGTTATTAGATATCATCCTTTTATATTCAACTCATCCTGTGCCCTCTATGTATACATGAATATATACATGCCCATTCTTACATATATATTTATGTACACACAAACCCTCCTATACATACATACATATAGCTATCTATATGTGTATATACACACACACACACACAAACATATATATATACCCTTCAACTATCCTCATACTGAGAAATACAATTATCATTTTTCCATGAAGGAATGTAAATAGTTCAACTTTAATGAATTCCTAATGATTTCTTTTTCCTGTTCACCTATTCATGCTTCTCTTGCTTCTTGTATTTGAAGGTCAAATTAACTGTTCACCTCTGTTTTTTTCATCAAGAATGCTGGAACATCCTCTATTTCAATGACCATATTTTCCCCTGTAGCATTATAGTCAGTTTTGCTGGGTAGGTGATTCTTGCTTTTAGTTTTAGATCCTTTGACCTCTGGAATATCATTCTCCAAGCCCTTCAATCCCTTATTATAGAAGATGCTAGAACTTATGTTATCCTGATTGTGTTTCCACAATAGGAGGTTTTCTTTGGGGGGGATGGGGGAGAGGGGATCTTATTCAACAGATGATCAGTGAATTCTTTCCATTTGTATTTTGCCCTCTGGTACTAGATTATCGAGGCAATTTGGCTTCATAATTTCTTGAAAGATGGTTTCTGGGCCCTTTTTTGATCATTGCTTTCAGGTAGACCAATAATTTTTAAATTATCTCTCCTGCATCTATTTTCCAGGTGAGTGGTTTTTCTAAGGAGATATATCACATTGCCTTGTATTTTTTCATTTGTTTTGGATCTGTTTAATAGTATTTTGATTTCTCATAAAGTCATTAGCTTCCAATTGCTCCAATATAATTTTGAAGGTATTATTCTCTTCAATGAGTTTTTGAAATTCCTTTTCCATCTGGCAAATTTGGCTTTTTAAGGAATTCTCCTCACTGGATTTTTTTTTGACATCTTTTACCATTTGAATTAGTCTATTTTTTTAAGGTGTTATTTTCTTCAGTTTATTTTTGGGTCTCTTTAGCAAGCTGTTGACTCTCTTTCCATGATTTTCTTGCATCATTCTCATTTTTCTTCCCAATTTTTCTTCCACTTCTATTACTTGAGTTTCAAAATCCTTCCTGAGCTCCTCCATTGCCTGTAACCAATTCATATTTTTTCTTGGAGGGTTTTGAAGCAGGAGTTCTGACTTCATTGTCTTCCTCCCACTCCATGGCTTGATCATTTTTGTCCCCAAAAAAGGACTGTATGGTCTGCTTGTGGATCTGTTGCTTGCTTATATTGACAGCCAAGTACTTTATTTTTGAGCTCTTTGTCACAGTAGAACTCTGCTTCCAGAATGGAGAGAGCTTTGTCACAACTAGCTGGGGGTTTTGCAGCTGCTGGAGCTGTTAGGAGGGCACCCTCACTAGAGTTCTGAGTTCTCACAAGCTCTGTCATTTGGCTACATATCCCAGGACCACCACCCCAAACAGCAATCCAGATCCAAGTAGGTTAAAGCAAGGGCAATTACCCTCTGAATGGTCGCTTGGTCCCCCTATGACCTGTAGGCCAGGAGCTCCTGAGGCAGCCACACAACTCTGATGCTTCTCACCCTGGGGGCAGGGTCTGGATTGCACTCTTCCACCACCCCCCCATTCCAACAGAGTTCCACACTGACCTTTTACTTTGTCTTTGGCACTTATGGTTTGAGAAGTCTAGGAACTGCCACAGCTGATTGTGATTCACCCTCCTAAAGTCTGCTCTGGCAGTGGCTGGTTCCAGGCTGCCCTGGGGCAAGAACTTTGTAGCTCATGGGGGAGGGGGTGCTGTGCTTGGCTCCCAGTAAATGTGATTGACCTTTCCTGTTGGCCTGTCAATCTGTCTTCAGCTGGAAATTTGTTTCTCACTTTGATTTTGTGGGTTCTGTAGCTTTAAAATTTGTTAGTCATTTTTTTATAGGTATGGAGGCAGAACCTATACCAAGTTTGTGCTCCTACTCCACTATCTTGGCTCCACCCAGAAACTACATTTTGCATATGTGTGAAAAACAACCAGTATAGGCCATAGAAACATAATAGATTCTTTCTTATACATATGGAAGTGATTTGTAAAAGAAAAAAATAAAGTGCCATAAAAAACCACCATTATAGTTTGAGTAGAGAATCTCTGAAAGAGGGGTGGAAACTTTTTTTCTTCCTCAGCCTCAGAACATATATACAAGGACTTGAAAGAAAGGAATTGTTTTACCAACATAATCCTAGCAGTTGATTGATTTTAAATTATTACATTGAATTCTTACATTGCATCTCATGATAGGTTCAGTATTATCTAAAGAAATTTTTCGTTTTAGGGAAGAAAGGACCAAAAAAGGTGGACCCTAGAGAGGTATGGGCAGCTTTCATGGATGGAAAGAACACTTTCTTTGAAATTATTAATGAGAGGGCTTTCAAGAACTATTTGCTGTATAGTCCAGCTCAAACATTTAACCACAATATCCCAGGAGACCTACAAGAAACCCTATAATGTCCTCAAGCTATCAGAATATAATTATTTTTTTCTATCCCAGTCACACATTGGGGTTTTCTATACCTATTCCCTGTGTTCCTCTATTCTCATTCCTTTCCCAAAATTTTGCAGTTTGACTTCCTATCTTATAGCTGAAAAGAATTACTCATTCCAAAATTATCATTGATCTCTTAATTATCATATGCAGTGGCCTACTCTCAGTCCCACAAAATAACTATATTATGTATATAGTTATTACACATAGATCTTATATTACATAATATATTATTATATAATTTATTATATTATATAATTATTATGTTATATTTATTATATTATATCATATTTATTATATTATATAATTGTTATATAGATCTATATTATACATAGATCTTATCAATATTATATATAGGTCTTAACATCACTAATAACTACAGTGGTGTGGTTGCTGATCAAGAGGCAGACATCCCGGAGAATGAAATCAAGTAGACATTAGGAAGCATCGCTAACAATAATGCTAACGGAAGTGATTAGTTCCAGCTAAGTTATTTTAAATTGTAAAAGATGCTGCTTCTAAAGTGTTGTACTCAACCTGCCAGCAAATTTGGAAAACTAAGTATTGGCCACTGGATTAGAAAAGATCAGTTTATGTTCTAATGCTAAAGGGCAAAGCAATGTTCAAATTACGAAAAAAGCGCATTCATTTCACATACCAGCAGGGTTATGTTTGAGATTCTGCAAGCTAGGCTTCAGCAACATGTGAATGAAGAAATACCAGAACAGGCTAGTTTTTATAGAGTTAGAGGAACTAGAGACCAAATTGCCAACATTTGGTGGATTATAGAAAAAAGCAGAGACATTCTAGAGGGGGAAAATAACACATACACACGCACATGTGCACATACACACAGAGTCTACTTATTTTTCATTGAATACACCAAAACCTTTGACTGGTGGGGGGGGGCGAGGAGGGAGGTCACAACAAAATGTGGCAAGTCCTCAAAGAGATGGGAGTACCTATTCATCTTATTTATTTCCTAAGGAACCTATATGTTGGTCAAGAATCACAAGTCATAACTGAACATGGAACAATCGTTTGGTTTAAGAATAGAAAAAGAGTACAACAAGGCTGTATATTGTCACCTGATTCATTTAACTCATATGCAGAGTACATCTTGTGAAATTCCAGGCTGGATGAATACAAATTTAGAAATATGGTTGCTGGGGAAAAATAAAATCAGATATACAGACAATACCACTCTGATGGCAGAAAGTGAAGAAGAATTAAGAAGCCTCTTGATGAGGGTAAAAGAAGAAAGAGTAAAAGTTGACTTGAAGTTTAACATCAACAAACTAAGGTCTTAGCAACTGATTCCTTCACTTTCTGACAAATAGAGGGAGAAGAAATCAAGCAGTATCTGATTTTATATTCTTGGGCTCAATGATCAGTATAGCCATAACATTAGAAGACACTTGCTCTTTGGAAGGAAAGCTCTGGGAAATCTGAACAGCGTACAAAAAAACATAGACATCACTTTGCTGACTAAGGTTCATATAGTGAAAGTTATGTTTTGTTTGTATTCCTCTTTGTTGTTGTTGTTGTCACTCTGTCTGTCTATCTGTCTGTTTGTTTGTTTTCCAGTAGCCAATTATGGCTGTGAGAGTTGAACTATAAGGAAAGCTGCACACTGCAAGAATCAACTCTTTTGAGTTGTGGTGTAGGAGAAAATTTTTGAGAGTCTCTTGGACAACAAAATCATATCAGCCAATAGTTTAAAAAATTAATTCAGACTCTTCAGTCAAAGATCAATATATTGAAGCTAAATCTTAAATGCTTTGGTCACATAATGAGAAGACAGGACTCTTTAGAAAAGACCCTGGTTTTGGGGAAGATTTAAGGCAAAAATAAAAGGCGACTACAGAGTATGAACTGGATAGATTTTATAATGGAAACAATAAACATGAACTTGGGCAGACTTCAAGATATAATGGAGGATAGAACAGCCTGTCATGCTTTAGTCCTTGATGTTATGAAGAGGTAGACATGACCAAACCAATGAACAACAACAAGGTTCAGTCTTCATCCTTCTTAATATATATATTGCATTTGACATTATTGAATACTCTGTATTATTGTCTATTTTTTTTTCTCTCTGGCCCTTGGTTTGTCTCGTGCCTAAGTCTTTGTCAGTCTCCTTTGCTGGTTCATCAACTATATTACTCCCCATAATTGTGGGTATTTTCCAAGGATCTGTTGTTCCTTTCTGTTTCTCTCATGAGTTTAATTATCATCTCTGTGCATAGAACTATTAGATCTATATGTTCACTCCAGTCCTGTGAATGAGTTTCATTAATGCATTGCAAATTCCCTAATGCAAATTTTGAAATTCCATCACAATTGGCATATGTACCAAAATATCTTAAACTTACTGTATCCAAAAAAGAATTTATCTATTCCCCAAACCCATCCCTCTTCCAAATTTGCCTTTCTCTAACAAAGGAGTCAATATTCTTTAAATCTCTCAAGTTGGAAATGTCAGCATCATCCTGGACTCTCCACACTCCCTGAACTCCAATAGCCAATAAGTTGCCAATTCTCACCACCATTGCCTCCCAAACATCTTTTGTTACAACCTCTTCTCTGTTCTCCTTTACCAACTTCTTTATTCAACTTAGAAAACCCTTTCCAAGTGATTCAACTTCCTGTATTCTGTGATTTATACAGACTGTTGTTCTCCTCTGTCTGTGTGTCTCCTCCCCATATCTCCTCTTTTTCTCTCTCTC